>NC_079153.1:117257906-117559639 GCF_947563725.1 Argiope bruennichi
AAATATTCGATATGAAATTTGTCGCGTGTGGTTGTTTTGCAGATTTATTTGATTTTACACTATTAATAGCAAAGTGCACCATTTGCCTCCATGCATAAAGTGCATAAATTAAATTTGAACAAAACAAGAAACGCCACGAGTTTCGACAAAGCTCAACACATGAGCCTTTTGTGCTCTGTAGTAGAGAGGGAAAGATCAAGTAAACACTTTTAAGGATTTTTTTTTCATTTGATTAGGGCCAAAGCTTGAGCACAAAAATTATATTTGTTGTAACAACACATCGCATAGCAAATTTTGTTGATATAAGTTTCTATATTATAGTTTTTACTTGCATGAGCATGTATAAAACGACAAAAATTCATCCCTTCCATGGATTTAATTCAAAATTTGATAAATATCAACAATTTAAATGCTAAAATTATGAACTAAAATGTATCTAAGTTGACACATTTTTGAATTATCGCGTTTACGTACATGCAAATGTGCAAACTGACTGATGGTGAATCCTTAAGTAGATTTATGATTGTTCAAAATGTGATATGTATTTACATTATAAATGCTAAACTTGAAATTTTACCTATCTAGATCTTTCTAGGTAGTATTCTTCTGTCCATTTGCAGTCGGATAAAAAGACAAAACAATTTCCTGTTAATGAAAATTCTTTTAAATCTTGATACAAATCTATTTTTGAGTCGATAAACCAAATTTTATCTGTCTAGATCAATACTTTTTTGAGTTGTTGAATTCCCAAACAGACAAACATTATTCCAAAAATTTGTATTTCTGATTCGAGGAGGTGTGATAAATGTATATTTGCGTAAATATCTAACGAGAATTTTTTGCCGATTACAAACGTTTTTCTTTACATACTTCATGAAAATAATAATAATATAAAATGATAAGATAGTTCCAGAAATAAATAACTGATCGTGATTTTCTTCCTTTAAGAATGCTTTATAGCCTCCAATTTCATTTAGCTTATAAATAATATTTCATTTACTTTATGCAATACGTACTTCAGCCTTCTGGACTTACACATAAATAACAGTTGGCTTAGTACAAAAATAATTTCCGTTTTCTGCTTATTTTAAAAATGAATATTTCTATTACTTTTGAAGACCTAATAGCAAACTACAGTTATTTTATGAAGGTAAAATAAAAAACTTAGAGAGCAGATATTTATTTAGTTATTTTATAAGTTATTATATAAGTTATATTATTATTATTATTATATTATATAAGTTATTATTATTTTATAAGTTATGTTATAATATAAGTTGTTTAAATAAACTATGAGTTTTAGAATCATGTGATCACCTATGCTTTTTCAAAAATTTATTTTAACGTATTTTATTGCCAAATCTAATGGAATTTTTTAAGTTTTTAATAGGTCTTAGAGTATCTTATTGTTAAAACCATGAGATTCAGCATACTGTTTTTCATAGAAATGCTTGTAAAATGATAACTCATTAGTATGAATTACTTTCATGATTACACATTACTTTATTTTTGTGTTTTTCAATTCAGTTAATTAAATATATTTCAAGCAATTAACTGGCTTAATTGTTCCGCTTTCTATGAAGAACGTGCCAATACTTTGAATGTAATGATCTAAGCGACAGCTCTTAAATATTTAATAATTAAAATAACGATGAAACTCATTAAAGTTATGTTAGGTATGAATTAATAACGAATAACAAAAGACATTGGAAAATCCCTTTCAACTACAAAATTTCCACTGGTTTCATATGTATCCGTCTGCTTCTTCATTTTCTATCAACATGACAAGTTAGAAATGTTATTCTTTTATTTTAGGAGTTTTCATTGATTTTATATTCATTTGATTGCTCTTTTTTCACTGTAATGTCTTGTTCCTGACCGTCAAAATAAGAGAGTTGCGTAAGAAACAATTCCTTTATATAAGTACACAAGAACAACTTGTTTTCATTTAGGTTAATATGATTTACAAAATTTACACAACAATTGAAAGTTAATCATGAAATAGTTTCTCGACTAGTTCGGAAAATAAACACCACAGAAAACGCTAACAGGTTGTTAGCTCAAACGGCTACTCCAGGGATACCAGAGGTAGCCTTTAGAGGGGTGAGCCGTTAGTTTACCAGGGATCTCTAGAAATACTCCGATCTTTATCGAGTGGATCTTAATACAGAAGCCCGAATCACACGAAGCGTCTTACAAAATCAAGAACACCTTCGAACACTCATATCTCTCCGACTCCTCCTTAAAAAGGCTCTCACTGCTCTTCTATACTCCCAAAACAAAAATGCGCATTTTATTTCCGTCAAATCACAGTCTATGAGTTTTTCATTTGTACACTTGAGTTCCTTATCACTCAATAGCCGTACAGCAAGGCTTCCTCAATAGTCTCCAGTCGTTTGTGGAAATGTCCGTTAATGATTCATCTTTGTAGCAGACCCTTCCAGAACACATGTTAATTATAGTCCCTTCATAATGGGAAGAAAAGTTTTAACAACTGGATGGTTTGACGTTCTTCTTTCGTGAAGAAGAACGTCAGCCCACGACGCGCCCATCTGCGGTTCTTTATCTGGATACAACTAATGACCAGACACAATGACTTGCAAAGAAGATCCCCCATCTGGCAGTCTGGAGGCATTTGACAATATGAGGGTAACAGGTGTATTACATCTGGCCGGTATGCCATTTATCAAGTGAGAGAAGCGTTACACCACATTCTCACAATGCTCTAATTATAAACATCGCATTTTTGAAATCGTCTGATATTTTTACTTTTTTCAATCTTATTTACTTTCATACATGTAGTATAATTTAAGTCGTGGAAAAATTTTGTGTATCTTATTCGGATGCTGTGTTGGGGAAGCTAAGTGATCTATATAATCTGATAAGCTAACCCACCTAGCATGAAGGAACAAACTACACTTGATGACATTGGACTCTTGAAAACACTGAAAAATCCTCTAGAAAAAACGCATATCAAAAGGGATGTTGGTTTTGAATAATAGGAATGCACGAAATGAGCATATCTTCTCCAACCGACTTTACATTAAGAATAGTTGCCTCGCTTCTTTCCACATATTGGTCTTTTGATTCTGATGCGCGTGATCAGGTGTCTCCTGATTCTTACTGCATGTTGATCTTGAGATTCTGAAGCACGTGAATTTGGAATTCGTAAAATATCTGCTTTATTGCTCGCTTGTCGTTCCTCGAATGTTTGAGAAGCTCGAAATGACTTATTTCTAAGTGTTGCTCTGGTAGATCTATTAAGTGAGGAACATTTGGGAACGTATATTTTGTAAAAGCAATCAACACGATATACGCTTGTCTAACCGAAATATGGTCTATCGAATCACTGAATAAATAGAAAAATTAATGTTTGTTTTGGAAAATTTCCATTATTTATAACTTAACTTGATCGACTTCGATAATAATAATTCTAATTTATATGCGTGAGATAATAAACTCAAAATAACATGTGTGGTTTGCCGCAAATAAAATATTGTGCACACTGAATGGCTACATCCTGTGTAGATGGCTATTCGTTAATGAGAAGAAAAAAAGAATCGCTTGCACAAAATATTTTCGATTTCCGTTCACTCACATTGATTGACATCAATCATAATAACTATATTTTGTTTAATGTACGTGCAATTAACTACGATGATATGTGCCGTTTGCCGTTTATTATTTGACTTTTGTCAAAGTTTTATCGGAATCGGTTGAACGGTACAGCAGTGCATACAGTCCGAAAAAAAAACAAAAATTCATTTTTATATTTTAGATATGAAGATATGATAACTGTATTATACCTATAACATTTGCGCATATGCAAGCAATAATTTGACCAAGTTTCATCGCAATCGGCTGAGAGGTAAGGGAGCGCATGAGATAAGAACAAACAAAAATTCATTTTTATATACTAGATAATGAGTGGAATTCAAAAATGTAATTACTTACGATCTTCTTTATTTCACAACTTCTAAAACATCTTGCATTTAGAGATCAGATATGAAACATAATCAACAATTATGTTTGATTTAAATGTTAACATATTATGTGTTTTTTACTCAAAAACACATTTTCTTTTACCCAGTTTTTTAGAACGAAAAAAAAAAGACCAAGGAATTTTAAGGCTTTCTTATGTTTATCGTGAATAACAATGCTCCAATTCCAAATAAAGTTTCTCTATAATGCGGAAATATATATGTTAAAAAATTTATACTAAATTATTAATATTATATTTTTTTCTGAGTAAATTGAAAAAGAAAGAATATATAAATACTGTTTTAAGCATTTTATCTCTAACCAGTCAGTAAATCAAATGCCTTAAGCTGATTTCTTATCGTAAAAGAGCCGAGGGAATTTTCCACTTTATTCATCACTATCTTCTAGATTCGGATAGAATATTGTGATTGAAATATTCTTTTATATTAGATAAAATAGATAATTCGGAGGTAGAAAAGGAAAGTTGATGGATGCCAATGAATACAAAATGAAAAGTAAATGCAATGAATAAATAGTATTTTTATATAATTTTTTGAAAGTATTGCATAATTATAAATGTACCCTGAAAAATATTGTTTTTTTTCATTGAGTAACGAATTTATATTAATCAGAATGAATGGATTGTTTGGCAAAGATGTCACTTTCCCTTAGGTTTCCTTATATTTTGCTTCATTTTAAGATACAAAACTCAGGTTTGGAAAAAAGTGTGGTGTATCCTGGATTAATGAGGTTTTGAGGTTAATAAGCAGATCTCTAAATAGACTCTCAATCGGACCTTTATAATATCCTTAGCAGAATATTTTAGAAAATAGTTGTTTATTAAATAAGGATAAAATGAAATTGACAAGAATTTGAACCAATTTCTGATTATATTCTAGAATGCATACTTCTATCACATAAGAATAAAACGAACTGGACAAGGGTTTGAGCAATTTCCTAACTTAAATCACAAAAGATTAAGGCAAACAAGAATTATTCATTTTATGGAATTCAACAGAAAAAGATTAAGTTTTTTTATTGCATTCCTTTCAATAAAAAAGATAAATACACAAATCATCATTACTAAACTTTCATATCTGAGCCTAATTATTATTCTTGATGGTATAATATTCTAAGTATACTGGTCAATTCGTTAGTAAATATAATAAAAAAATATTTAACTTTCGGTGAGAGTTTTGATACGGTTAATGAAAATGAAGCATAATGGGAATTTTTGCATTCCAAAGATATTTGTTGCTTTATGTGTAAACAATAATTATTTATTGCATCAAAGAATTTAGTCAATTCGTTTTCCCTATTTTGTAACATAAAACGTCATATATGTTCCTTTAAATTTAACAACTTTAATATTTCTTTCCTTATATTCCTTATACAAGGGTTGCTCGAAAAATAAATTCTGTTACTCAGTAAAAGGAAAAGCAGACAGAGTGGACAAAGATACATATTTAATAGCAATTTATTAACATTACACTATTTATCGGCTTAGCCACTTATTACATTCAGATATGCATCAAGTCGAGAAATAAGGTTTTACATTCCAACATCCGAGAAGGTGGCTGCTTGTGACATTAACAAGGAAAACAGTCAGAGGTAAAACCATCAATACTTACGATTTAACATTGAAAAACGTGCTTGACGTGCTCTATTTAAAACAAGAGATGTGGTTAGATGCGGTTTGCATTTTTATAACGTCATTACGTTAAATGATAATAAAAGGGCAACTTCCACCTGTGTGACTTAATAGAGCTTATCGAGTCCTTTGGACGCAAATTAATCATTAACAATATAGCTTTGACCTGGGCCAAACCTCTGTCACTGAATCTTGAGTGACTAAAGTTTTAATGAAGATGACGTGGCAGCCTTCTATAATACTAACCATCAGAATTTTATTTCCTTATATGAAAAATACCTTAATGTACTGTGCAATTACATTATGAAATAACGTACGGATGATAAATATATACTTAATTTGCGTTTTTCCCCACATATTGTAGCCATTTTCTTTTACACAATAATGGATATTGTCACCCTCAATTTATTTAAAAATATAAATTCTCTGTAACTACACAAACGAAGAACAAATGTATAAACCTCCACTCCTAATCAAACAAAAGTCATCACCACTCCGAAAGTTTTGAATCAGACATTCCAGTCAGCAGTTACCCGATGACCTTAATATACAACACATCGGGATTAAGCAAAACTCACATCCTCATTCTTTCGCCTCCCAACTAATACCCTCATCAACCAACATCACGCCCCACACACATTACCGAAGCGACACCAAAATAAAAGAAGAGACAAAAATCTCCATTGAATTTCTTTTGAGGCAACTGCCTCGGCCAAACTTGCCCAGGAGGCGAATGGGGGAAAGAGCAGACTTTGGTATCGATCCTCTTTGGAGAACTTTTCAACATGATTTCCACTACCCTTACATCGGACGGGACAAAGTGCTCCTGTGGGCTTCTTGGGCTCGATGAAGTTTCTCCCTTTCTTTTCGCTGGAAAGAAAACAGAAACAGAAAGAAATAGTGGCAGAAAGAAGAACTGGCGAACAGCCTGCTGTTGCGTTGCTGGCAGCTGCTGTTTTGGCGTCGATGACTCTGGAAAAATGGCTTGTCAAAAGACGATTTTAAACCAACAAAGAATAGTGTTTAAAGTTTGTTTTCTTGATTATTAATTGCTGTTGACAAATGTTTAAAAGGGAATTCGTAATGGCAACTTCCTTATTGTACTTCTTTTAGAAATTAGAGAGATATTGTCACTGCTGAATGAATCATTGGTGAATGTCTATTGGTAGTTATGGAATTCCATTTAGGTTTAAATTATTATTTTTTAAAAGTATGATACTACATTAGGAATGTGTTTTTCAAAAAAATATTTAGATATATTTTCAATGTTTTTTATTTGACCCTTTAAAGGGCCATTTTTTTCTAGTCATATTATGTTTAAATATTTTTAGGCTTGAAATTAGAATAAGAAAAGGGATTCATTTAGCTTATTAGATAAATTTAATTTGATTAATGAATTAATTTGGTTAATTAATAATTAAGTTACAAATCAAGACACATTATTTCGTGTGAGATAAAGAACTGAAGCATCTAAGTTTCTGTTTTTCTAAAAACATTTATCAGAACTTATGCCAACCTACATAATTTCATACAAAGATTGATAAATTTGGTGGGAAGCATACTTCCCACGGCCCTAGAAAGGGTTAAAATAAATTTAAAAAAACCCTTACGAAACAAAAATATATAAGTTAAAAACCAAAACTATTTCGAATATTTAAAAAAATGTGATTACTTTGCCCAAAAAGAGATATAAAGCAAATATTTTCTAGTTTAGAAATATGTAACTTAGTTCCTAGAAAAGAAAGATTAGTTTTCAAGTTCGTTCTCTAAATGCTAAGGTTCGACGGATAAATAACATGTAATTTTCCCTTTCTTTTGCATTATAAATCATTACAACAACTGTAAAGTCTTTTTAACAGACTGGTTTGCTCATTTTATTATTCAGGAAATGTGAGGTATAATGAAAATGTGTTGTACCAAATTTGAAGAAAAGAAAAAGCACTAGACTATAATTTACAGAGATTTTGGCCAGAAAAGTTTACGAAAAATTAAAAATTTGTTAAAATAGTGTTTAGAAAATGTAAAACAGCATGAAAATAAATTAAGCAAACATAAAAATGTAGGTAACTTCATTTCAATGAACGTAGAGACAAATTTCGTATAGGTTTACAAAGAAACTGTTTTAAAACTAAGAATATAGAGAAGATAAATGTTTTCTACAACAATCGACTTTTCAACGTGATTGCAAGCCTAAAATTGGTATGTTTTTCTTTTTGTAATTATCACTGTGAACAGATGCTATCTTTTTTTCTTCCATTAAGAAGCATATTGTTAAAATGCAATGCCAAATCTTTATTTTGATATGATCGTGTGTTAAGAATGGAATACATGAGGTCTCAATAGAATTTTGAAATTTAACGAAAAGACATTTAACAAGACATTGACTTATAAAGTACCGTGATGTCACATATTTTTTTTTTCTTTCCAAAATTAGCAATACATTCCTAAAAGAAAATTAATGATAATTTGATTTGCATCACATAAACATAAACAGATTTCGCGGAAAAAATACGCCTTTTTAAATAGAAATGTTTATTTAAAATATATCTTTTTTTTTTGAAAATTATTACCTCTTCAAGTCTTCAAGCAAGTTAGTTGCAAATGCTGTCATAAAAATCTTTTTTTCTTTTTGAATGAACTAAGATTATTTAGAACAATTACTTGAAGATTTGAGATAATTCATATTTCTAATTATATTATCTGTGAAATTATTAACATAATTTTTTTAATTTCGAGTTATGATACTAGGAAAAATCGATTTTGAAATAAGCTTGTTTATATGCTTAGTGATTTCTGTAAACTGCATGATAGACACTGAAACATGTGTAGTATAGAAATTGTTCAAAACATTCCAATTGAACAGGCAATTGGGCAATGAGCTTCCAAATTTAATTTATGAATCAAATGCTGACAAAAATTATTTTTATTAGCTTTACTTTAAAATAAATCACCCTTATAAAGACTTCTTCAATAATATTAAAGCCAATGATTGTATACAAACTATTTTTCCACAACCTCAAAAATTCTAAATATTAGCTTTAAAATGGAATAAATTTTATTATGTGCTATTTTTTTAGCTAATATTAATAAATTTATAAAATAATTTTAAGCTTATTTAAGAGTAATGCATTTCGATTATCTTTTCCTGAAATTTTAGAATAGATCGAACAAAATATTCTAACACTTTGAAAATTAATGTGTTTAACTTGCCTCATACCATAGACCATTAATGAATCATGGACGTAGAAATAATGTACAGTGCATATTTAGTGATATATAATGATGATAAATAGTCAATAATATAGATAACTGACTTCTATAGGATAGCAATTCCCAACATTTATTTTCTTTCGATTAGAACGAGAAACACTAAATAATGAAATTCGTAGATTAATTTTTGATTTTAAGTTTTATTTTTCACTTTTGTAACAATTTTAATTCTTTGTCATAAGAAATCGAAAAAAGAATTATGATCCATTTTGCTTTTACTTCAAATGGAATTTAATATTTATTCACCATTATAATCAATTTACCATGATATAAAGCAATTCATTTGTCGAATGGAAGACAAATTTAGCGCATTCCTAATGGAGCTGAAATCTCATAGAAATAGATTCAAATAAAGACATATTATCTTGATCCGCAATGGCGTTTTAGTACCATATTAATTTTATCGTTGGAAAGAGTTTTATAGAGATTCTTAATATTGAAGGAATGAAAAAATATCAAACTTTGTAGCAAAGAATGACCTTGACAACAAATATAACATTTCTGAAAAATGCAAGATTTATAACTCTGTATCTACTAGAAACCGAGATTTGAAGATTTTCTTGAGAATTCCATGTAACATTCTGCCCTGTCGAAAAATCTATAAGAACGCGGGAGATTAAAGATATTTATGCAATCTCTTACTGGATGTATGTTTGAAAAAGTTAGAAACTGTAATAACTTAACACATTATTGCTGCGATTTAATTGTCGTTTTGTTGTTTCCTTTTGCATAAGTATGCGTATACTGTTCTTTATATGCATTTTGACAATGTTTTTATAACCTACTCTTTTTTTAGTATATAGTATAATATTACTAAAAATACTAATTATATATTTAGTATATACTCTTTTATTAATAATAGTATATAGTATAATATATAATATATGCATTAATACTCTAACAGTATAATCTCATGTTTAGAGTTATTGTTTCCATTTTATTTCGATATTTGTGAAAATGTGTATTAAAAATGGTTGTTCACGTTTTAACTATTTTCACGAGGCTTTAAATATTTTAATGCTTAAATACTGAGTTTTAATATTCTTTTTACCAGTATAGCTTTGAAACTTGTATAACTTCAACATTTTACAGGAATCTAAAAAAAAAAAAAAAAGGAATTATGTAATTGTTGTCATTTTGTGACAATTAACGTTTTCTACATCTATTAAAATAATTTTTGTATTTTCAATTATATACTAGAACCACCGCTTAGTAAGTTATTTGGTAAATTAATTAAAGAACAGTATTATAACAGTATACGACATCGGGAAATTCGACTAAGTTTTTATGTTGGTTTTTCTGAGAAATAATTTTTTCATGGATAAGGGGCTAATGTGAAATACTAAAAAGTTGCATTTATTATACTACGACTTCTAAGAAATATTTTCAATGTATCCTTCTTAGAAATCGTCTGAAGATGCTAAAATAACAGAAATAAAGAAAAGTTTTAAAGATATCAAATAGATGAAGTTGATCTTTATAAAAGAGAACTTTCCCTCTTTGAAAGACATAAAGAATATATTTGGAAGTTCTTTTCAATTCCTAAATTAAAAAAAAAAGTATTTATTTGTATAAAACGAGTAATACACGACTAAATGACCTATTCATTCACTAACCAAGATCTTATTACTTATGCTTTCCTAGAAAATTCCGTAAATGCCAGGTGTGCGAATTTCCATGAAACCTCTATATTCCAGGAAGTTTTCAATGGTATAAGATTTAGAACCGTTTATTCTTTTGGCATATGATTTATTAGATTTATTTAGGGAATCACTGATAGGTTCTTAAGAATTTTTCAAGCCCACCTTGTTTGAAAGAATATATAGTGTTATAATATTTTCTTTAGTTTTAAAAAGTTAGGATTTTTTTTAATATGCACCAAAACAAAAATCGAGACGGTTTACAATAAAAAAAACTACTTGATAAAGAATATATTATTGAAATAACGATTTATTTCTTTATACAAATATTATTTAATAGCAAGAAGCTTTGAAAGTAAATTGTGTTTAATATTATAATTAAGGCATTGTTTGTTTTATTGAAATTTATTTATCTTACGAAAATAAGATAATTGTAATTAAACTGTTGTGCTTTAATTAACGGAAATAATAATTTTGCAATTATTTAATTGAGCTAAATTAATATATGTCGAAAAGGATAAAAATTTGGTTTATTTGCAGTAAATTATTACCCTTTATACTGCCATTATTTAAAAAAATAAATAGCGCGAAAAAATATAAATAGCATTAAAAAATAAATTGCAACTGATTTTTTATTAAAAGTTATTTTACGGTTTGATAATATAATTCTTCATGAATTAGCAGTCGAACTTTTGTGCTTTAACCCTTTCTAGGGCTTCCCACCAAATTTATCAATCTTCGTATGAATTTATGTAGGTTGGCATAAGTTCTAACGAATTTTTTTAGAAAGATAGAAACTTAGATGCTTTAGTTCTTTATTTTACACAAAATGATGTGTCTTGATTTGATGCTTAATTATTAATTAATTAATCAAATTAAATTTATCTAATAAGCTAAATGAATCCCTTTTATTATTCTAATTTCAAGCCTAAAAATATTTTAACATAATATGACTAGGAAAAAGTGGCCCTTTAAAGGGTTAATAAACAAAAATGATACGTTTGCAATTATTTTATTAAACTAAATTAATAAATATTATTAAGGATAAAAATGTGGTCCATTTGCATTAACTTATTATCCTTTATATTGCACAATTTAAAAAAAAAATAGCATTAGCATTACAAATGATTTTTCATGAAAAGATTTTTTTACAGGTTTATAATGAAATGTTTCATTAATCAGCAGTCAACATGCAATACGGTTAATTGAAATAATGAATATTAATGAAATAAAATTGTAATTTTATAAATTTTCCTATAAACTATGAATATTAGTTGAATTAATAACTCCTATTTCAACCGAATTGTTGAAGACATCACCAAATTAAACCAATTCATGTTTATTTAATATTTATTACATACATATATTTAATAAATTTGAAATGAATAAAAAGAAGTTCTTTTTATTCACCAATGAAAGTTTAATAAATGATTTAATCAAATATGTTATGCCAAATATAAAGGTTCTTATGGGAATAAATCATCAAAATCATATTTTTTTATATTTGAATAATTTTTTTATAAATATAAAATATATGTGGTTATAAATCAGGCAATGGAAACTTTAGTTTATGCATGAAAAACTTATTTATTGCATTCGGATTGTAGCATTTGTATCAGTACCAACTTCTTTTTTATTTATTTATGAGAAGAGAGATTATTACACATCACTATAAAATTTATTCTTTTTTCTACAATGAATAAGGAATGAAATTTCAAAAATAAAATAAAATTATCACCAATATTTCTATAATCTAGAAATATATAAAATAGCATTTGCTTATATGGTAAATAAATATATTCTGTGTCTATTGTTAAGTAAGATTCATTGCATTTTTTATTTGCACTCTTTGATCAAATGAGGCATTATTATTAGTTATAAAAGTTGCAAATTTTAAATATTAAATCATTCAAAAGAATTATTAATTTTAGAATGTTGATTCATTCCAAAACTAATAATTCTCTCCCACGGAGGCACTACAAAGATGGTATTGAGAAGCTTCCGTTATGGGGATTGGTGCTAGCCATCGTATTGAATGTAAAAATGTTGTGGGTTCGACTAACCTCTACCAATGACGGAAGGCGCCTCCTAAAAGGGGAGATGTATTCTTGACACAGTGATAACCCGGTCATTCAGATTTACCTGAATGCCTTCGGGTGGGTGGTGAGAAGATAAGAAAAAGTATTAATCTGAGTAAGTATCTGCTCCTTTTATGGCAATTTCTGAATGCGAGAAATAATAAGAAAAACGATTGTTTTGTTTAGAGTTTTGACTCAAAATTAAAGAGTATGGATAAAAAAAAACCTAATGATGTGTGAAATAATAGAACGGGATGTAGTTAGAACAGCTGAATATGCCGACAAGTTCTTGTACGAAGGAAAGACATGTTATTTATTTAGAAGAAGTGAACACACTTTTCGTTATTATTTTCTTTCTTTAATGACAAGCTATTAATTTCAGTTTATTCTCTGTTAACTTTAAGACTTTTTTTATTTCTAATACAAAGAAAAGTTAATATCTACCATTTACTTCGATCCATGTTAAAAGAAAAAAAGATTAACTCGGGCATAATTTTTTTTAATGAGCTTATAAAACTGAATAATTCAAACATGATGAATAATGCAACGATAATTCATCTAAATTATTACACACAAAGAAATTAATATTTTATTTTATTTAAAATACATACACTTACATAAATTTATAGCTTAAAAATAACTCATTTATAGATTTACAACGAATACTGTTCACTAAGATCCAACTTATTCGTACAATTTATCGTTCTGTAGCAAATATGTCCCCAATTTATAAAAGTAATATTTTATTTTGACATTAATAACTGCTCACAAATCTTCTACGTTTACCCAAAACCATTCATGCCAATAAGAAATAAATAAAATAAAGCTTTATAATGTATTCAATTATAAAATCAGAAAATATTTTTTTAAAAAATATTTCAATTAAATATCGGAAAATTAAAAAAAAAAATCTGAATAAATATTTCAACATTATTATTATTATTTGCGTTTTGATGCGAATTTCTCCCTGAAAGAAGAAGAAAGGGAATAGAATAAATATTTATCTTCTTTAAATTGGATATTCCTTATTGAAGAACTGAAAGTAAAATCAAGGAATCATTTTTATTATATAAATCCCGGATTAATTCCAGTGAGATTTAAATCAGCATACACGAGATCTGTAATTAACTTTAAACGAATGGTTTGACTTTAAAATAATGTATTGCTATTTCAAAAATTCCTGGAGAAAAATACAAACGTTAGAAATTTTAAATTTAGTTTATGTTAAGCTAAAAATAAACTGTACTAATTCATATTCACTCGTAAGGTATTTGCATTCAATTTAAATTAATTTAAACCAAGAGCAGAAATTCGTCAACTATAAACTTCTATTCAAAGCTTATAAGTAATTAAATATTATAAAGTGTCAGTAATTAAATATTGATTAGGTTAAAATGTATTTCTAAATTTATCGTTGGAGAAATAATCAAATTGATAGAAAATGAATCAATTTTCTATCAAACGTTTTTGGCTGTATTTTAGCTAGAAAATTTGCTTGAATGATAGATATACTGTTGAAATTTGTCTTTCATATGATGGAGTCAATAAATAATTCTATTTATAATGTAAGCTTGTATATCTGTTGGAGATGGCTAAAATTTGGTTGGAGATACGATTTCGAAAGTGGGAAAGTAATGTTTGCAGCGAATTTAACGAAATAGAATTGATTGAAAATGAGAAAACTTTTGACGTTTGCCCGAGAAAATTCATGAGATCTTATTAGTTAAATATTACAAAATTTTTAAGGCATACTAAAATTTAGAAAAATACCTTTCCAGTGATTACAGTTTAATTATATTTTTCCTTGATTCTGATTATATTTTGAAAATATTTTCTGCAATTTTTTTTATTGCTTACTCTTAATTACTTTTAACTTTTGCATTGGAAATCAAAATACCTTTCTGTTTTAACACATTTTTAAAGATTGGTTTCTTCTATTTCTAAAAATAAAGAATAAAAATTATATTCATTTGTTGATACCTGGTCGTGTTCCTTCCAATTAATTTTTACTTTCTTACCTTATTTCCTGAAGTTTGTCACAAAGTTTTCTGTAAACTTCCTGTATTTTGAATGTTTATAGTTTCGATTCTTTAATTATTTTAACAGTAAATTTCAATCCAGTGAATATCCTGATTTCACAAAAATAGATTTTCCTTTTCGCTAAATCTGAATTTTTTTTTTCATTGTGAAGAATTTTAATATCTTATTTTTTATAGATAAAAGGAATCGAAATTATTTATATTCAAAACGTTTTAATCTTTTTAAGTGTGATTTTGGTAAGCGTAGAAACAAAGAAAAATAATTATTTAGAAATAGAAAATGCATTTATTTTTGGGAATCAAATCACAGTTCTGAGTAAAAATTCTTTAGAAATATCGTGAAATGCAAAATCAAAACAAAACAAAAAAAAAAAATCCATTTTTGACATTAAAGAAATCTCTTAAGATTGTATTAAATATTTTGTTTTATTTCTTTTTTTAATAGTTTTAAAATTATACATTATTATTTTTTCATTTTCTTCTGCATCAAGTATACTTTCAAATCCTAAAATCACACTTTTCCTTTTATACACTTACATTTTCCGTTATTTTCCCCACTGAATTTTCTGGAATTGTGTTCAGATTCTTTCTGTGTTTCACCAGGTTCTCGCTTAACGCGTGGCTCAAACTTTTCAATTCTATCTCAGAATTCACTCTTATCTTCTTTAAAGAGTGGATTCTGAGAAAAAACCGTATTTGCATTTTTTCAATTTCCTTAGGGTATTTGAAACGGGTGTAAAAGAGATTGCCTGTTTTTTTCTTTTAGATTTATAAAGTTGTATAACTATACACATTCGATCCTACACTTTAATAAAAATTGTTCGTTTTGCTTCTTCAATTGTTGAGAAATTGGAAATTTAAGAAATCTTTTGTAAAAACTCATTTTTATACATTTTAAATTAAAGAATATTAAAATAGTACAACTATTTAGTAATCATGTTATTATTAAAAATTCATTATTATTTTTTTCGTGTCAGTTTTAGTTATTGATTTAAAACATGATTTAGTTAGTTTTTTTTAAATTTAGTATATAAATAATAAAATTTAGCATATAAATAATTGAATTTTCGAAACAGAAAACGAAGAGATAACTTGCATTTTTCATCTTTATGAAATCGAATTCGTGTCATCAATTTTGTTTCAATTTTCCTTAATTATCTCACAATTTTGTTTGTATTTTCACGATATATTTAACAATTTTGTTTGAATTTACATTGATTATGTCATTTTACATCGTCAGTTCATAAGAAAATAAAGTTTCAACCCCCATATGGATAAATTTATTTTATTTAAAAATTAAATAAAAAAAATACTGAAATATTAATAATAGTAGTTGATATATTAGCTGTAAACATATTGAACATGGAATCACTACTGTTACAAGCCTGAAGCATTCTTTTAAATTATTGATATTACTCATACATTATATATGGACTTACGGTTCCGAGATCGATAAAAATTTAAAAATACTAGCCTTCTTAGAGAATGGTAATTGATTTTTTAATGAATAATGATTTGAATTTATTTTACTTGCTATTGTGTAACTAAAAGATGTATCATTTTATTTTTAATATGTACCTAAATCGTAACACTTAATAAATTATTTAGATTCATTTTCACAGGTTTAAAAAAATGTATTAAAATAGTACAATTATTTAGCAGTCATATTATTCTTTAAAAAATTCATATTTTTGTTCGTGTCTGTTTAAGACATTGATTTCAAAAGTGATTTAGCTTTTTTGCTATTTTGTATATAATTAATAAAAAAAAAATGAATTTTCGAAACTGCAAACGTAGAGATAAGTAGTCTTTCCATCTTTATGAGAACAAATCTGTTTAATCAATTCTTTTTTAAATTTCCGTTGATTATCTGACTTTGTATGGCCAGTTATTGTTAAAATAAAATTACAAACCTCATACGGACACATTTATTTCATTTTCATTTAAAATCCCAAAATACTGAAATAATGAAGTTTTATTAGATTAATTTACTTTCTAAATGTTTAACAAAGAATTGCCATTATTTCAAGAATGAAACATCTGTTTATATTGATATTACTCGCATATAGCATATGGAGTTTAGGCTCTGAGATAGATAAAAAAAATTTAAAAAAAATTAAATTACATTTTTTTTTTTGCTTTCTCAGGGAATGACGATTTAATTGTTTAAAGAATAATGATTTGAAATTGTTTAATTTGATGCTGTATAATTTGAAGATGCAGCATTCTATTTTTAATATACTTGTGCAGGTTGAGGTTCGAACTCGCAACGTTAGGGTTCGTAGCCGAGTAACAAAGCCACTAGACAAAAGTGTACACTCTTCTCCGGAAGTTGTTAACTGGCTTATAATGTTACCACCACATACTTGAATAGTAAAAATTTATAAAGTAATTAGAATCATCTCACAATTCTAAAAAGAAGTAGTCATTTTTTATGACTTTATCTAGAAAAACAAAACTTTTTAGGTGGTTTTATTCACCAAATGTACTGCAAATTAAAATGTAATGTTTGATACATTGAACAAATAACATATGAAGAAACAAGAATTGAGATTTATTAATCTAGAGAACAAAATATTATCCTTTATCTAGCTCAGATATTTTTTTTCAAAATTCTAAAATTTCTATGCTTTTTGATGTATAGAATTGTGTATGAATTCGAGAAGAACTTTCATTGAGTTTTATGTTTAAATTAACGTGGGGACAAAACGCTAATTTATATCTAAATGCTGCATATAAATTAAGCTTATATGCGAAGTAATAAATATGCAAAGTAATAAGTAGTTGTAGAAGTACTGATTTTTAAAAGTACTAATAATTACTATAATTATAAAAGTAATAAAAGTACTAATAATTACTAATATATAAGTAGTTTAGAAAATTTTAATATGCATAGGATATATTTTTTTTCTTTTATGTATGCGCTCATAGAACTAGAAACAATTTTATCATTTAGAATTCGAAAATTTAATTTAAAACTTTCATAATACAAGAAACTTGTATGGATAAAATATATATATATAACTCGCTAAAATAAATGAGCAGAAAAAAAAATACTCGAAAATTTTGTCAAAAATTACGAACATCAAACAACTTTAAAAAGTTTAATTTTGCTCTTCCATTTTTATTAGAAATATCTCTGTCATAAAATTAACGATACGGTGATGTTTATTAAAATTTGCTTATTTTACTCGAGTTAAATTAATTTTATTTATTATTAGAGATTAAACAATCGTTATTATAATCGGTGGGTAATATTCTTTTTATGAAGGTTTCATCTTTACATAGAATTATTCATTTAATTTTTTCTAAAAATGATTATATTCAAATTAACATCCTAAAATAAAAAAAAAGCATTCTCAAAACCAAATCTCCAAAAATAACATGTCTGAAATACATTTTTTGGAGTAAAAGTGACACCTGTCATGATTTGAAAAATTCAGCACGTATTCGAACGCTTGTAAGTTAGAATCTTTATCTTGCAGTTCTGAATAAGACATACATTTGTATCAAAGACAAGATTTCGAAATTCTTGTGAAACTGTGTTATCCGTTTTCGTCCTTGTTGAATGGTCGTGTGTGGAATAAATATTGCACTTGGTGAGATTTATTACGAATATCTGTTTTTGGAGGAAATTTGGATAGCATAAAACTTAGGATCAGGAAATGATTAGAGGCATTTATACATTTAAAATTACAATCTGTCTAATTCAATTTATGAAATCAAAAAACGTTGAGTGATTATTCTTTTTCTTTAATATTCCAAGACTCTGCTGTTTACTTAATTTTTCTAAGCTATTGTGGTGTTTGTTAAAATCGTTGGAGCTGATGATTCAATCTGTTTAGTTTTTGTCCAAATAACGTTGCGGTAGTGTATGAGGTTTATAAAAGAATTGTTTTGTTCCATTGGTTCCATTGCTGGCACATGTTATCGCTTGACTATAAAATATGTCATTATAAATTTGTTTTAGAGTCTTTTGCCTCATTCATGCCGTTCGTTATAATCAATTCCTTTTATTATTATAGATTATTATCAATTCATTATTTATTGTAGAGTTACCTTCTGGTTATTAAACCACATCCTAGAGTTTGTAATTTGGATGGCCAGATATTAAGGATGATACTGACACGGAAACTGTTCGAATAACGATTCTGTAACGAATAACGTTCAGTAACAATTAAACGTGGATTCGACGAAAAAAGGTCAAAAAGTAAAGGGTTTTTTTTTGAAATTTCACTTTCCAGGGTTAGGTAATATTACTAGTAATTAGCGCTGAATTAGTGTAGTTGGCAAAACTTCTATGTAACATGTCACTCTTATTCCCGTCTTTGTCGTTGGACTGTAGTAGATCGTTAAATATGGCAGCTCTATTGTTGATCTGCACCAAGGAGGAAATGTCAGTGATTCGCTTTTTATCTGTGGAAGGTGTAAATTGTCAGAAAGTTAAGAAATTTAGTCAGCCATCAAGTGATAAGATTATGCTAACTCTGTTCTGGAAGAGTATAGTTTTTTTAGTTTTAATTATTTTAACGTCTCTTTGTAAAGCAACACTAGAGCTATTTTGGGACAGACCTCGTAATTTTGAACCGCGGTCAGATGACAAGGACGACACCTGAGCTGGCACCCCTCTCTCCACACCACACCAGCGGGAGGACGTTTGGGCTGACGGATTTAACGTGCAACAGACCCCCTTACACGACGGTTTTTCTGTGAAATCGGGTCTCGAACCTGAAACCCTATGGCTTACAAGCCGAGACCTTACCACCAGGCCACCATAGCCTCCCTGTTCTGGGTGATGGAAGGTATAGTAGCCATTCATTTCACTCCAAAAGGCGATAGGAGAACTATTGTGATGTGTTGCGAACTAAATTGAAATATGCAATCAGATCTAAACGTCTTGGAAAACTGCGAAATGCTGTCATCCTGTAGCAAAGTAACTTTTGGCCACATTCTGCCTAACGTCCGCCGAAACAATTAAGGAGTTTCGATTCGATTGTTGGAACACCCAACATACAATCCACACCTGACTCCAAGCGATATTCATATGTTTGGATTATTTAAGGAGAAGAAGATTTGCAACTGATGAAGAAGTTATTGACGCGCAAAAAAAAAAAAATTGATTACAGATACAAGTAAAAAACTTTTCCCGGTGGAATAAAAAACATGTGAAACGTTGGGAAAAGTGCGTTGCAGTCTAGGATGTTATGCAGAAAAATAATGTATGTTTCAGTTTTCTATCATTCTAATGAACGCTTCTTTTCTCAAATGTTCCTTTACTGTTTCTCGTATAAACAAACACAGAAGAATTCGGCCTTGAGCCATTTATTCTTCAAAGTATGTGTAATGTAAATAAATTAAATAGGTATTCAGTGAAACCGGGCTTCGAACCCTCTTTCCTTCAAAGATTAAATAATGTAAATAAATATAGTAGATATTCGGTGAAATCGGATATTGAATCCTTTATTTTGTAGTCATTTGTAGTATAACTTGACATTAATTAACCACCCACTGCTTCATTCATAAGTTTTGACTATACACATGAGTACAATAAATTATTCATCATTCAAAGGATTGTTCAATTGAATTATTATTTTTTGATAGACTTTTTCCCTTTTTCTCTTTAATAAAAGGTTTTAAAACTGATTACATTTGGATTTTTTTATTTAAATAAGCATTTTTACATCAAAATATTTATTATTTGTAGCTTTTCGAATTATTCATTATCGATTGATAAGAATTTCACATTTACACTCTGATTGAAATTTTAAAAATATATACTGATATCTGTATATTTTCGATAAATATAATCTATATTTCTATTAGTAGATGATTTTACAAAAAATATTCATAAACTATTGTAATGAATGTATTTTTAAAATTACAAGATGCTTACCATTTTTCAAAGAAAAACTGGAAATAGGACTATTTGAAAAAATGAATATTTTGTTTCAAACTACAATTAACACTATCTGCTGGTAACATTTAATTTTTCAGTTTGAAAATTCAACATGTCTGCATGTCTGTTTTCTGGGGCTAATAGAAATAACTCACATTAAAATTAATAAACGCAATTATTTAAAATTAATACATTACTTTTATTCAAAACGAATGGAAGTAGATGTTCTAGGATAATCTTTATAAATAACACATTCTTTATCCAATTTTGAATATCAGTGTAGAAAATTATTGTATAAAAGAAAACATATTTAGAAAAACCACCCCATCTACTTCAATTGATAAATTTGTACTAAAATTTCTAGCACATTCTCAAACTTGTTATATGAAATGAAGGCCCGGTTTAATAAATTTAGATTATTTGTTTTAAAAACATAAAGTAGGGGTAATAAATAATGTTTTGAGCATCTACCACTTATGTCAATTAAGGGTAAGCTTATAAAAATGGAATTTTGGAAAAAGTTTAAGCTCATATGATTTTGTATTGATTTTTATATATTTGTGAATTCTTGAGGAGGGTATATTATTCCGTTATTTTCAGTTTTTAATTAGGAGTTAATTGAGTAATTAATTAACGAGCAATTGCTTTTGTATCATGGTCATGTTACTGGACTGTGAACCATAAAGTCCCAGGTTCTATTCTCGCTCATATCAATCCGCCACATTGGTGACCTCGGACGATGAACCTTCAACTTTCGTACAGCTGGTTTGGAGCTATCTATCAACAGCAAACCAAAGTCGTCAGACTCACTTGACTCAGAAACAGCATCAGCAACCACTCACCCACTCATCGCAGCAACTCAAATGCTCAAATGGATACAGGCGCATTAAAATCAACAACTCTTACATTACCACTCAGCGCCATATCGTTCGTCTCACCTCCGACTCACTGGAGGGAGAGTCTGTAGTGAATAGCTTATAAGCCAGTTAACAACTACGCTGCACGAGCAATTGCTTTTGTATTGTGGTCATGTTACTGGACTGCGAACCACAAGGTCTCAGATTCTACCCTCGCTCATTCTCAATTCGTTACGGGAGAAATAGATTGCACATGTCAATATTAAAAAAATACTGAATTAAAAATCTAAGATTAGGAGGCTGAAAATGGTAACTAAAATATATTGTTTATATTAAATTAATAAATATTTTGAATTTGTTTTATTCCATTCATTAAACATAAATCTGTCTCTATATCATTTCTAAGTTGCATTTTCTGGCTGCATATTCGACATAAATGAAAAGAAAAATAAAACCATTTCAGAAAGTTTCGTTGTTACAATGTAAAAATTTCCCTTCAAAAATGTCTTACCTCAGAACTAATGAGTAATATCTCATTAAAATAAGAAAGAAAAAAAAATAAAATAAAATATTCTTTCTCCATCTATCCAATAAATTTCTCCTTTAACATGTCAGTGAAATAAAGCGCTATTATTTGTGCATTCTCCTTTCGCATGCTAATTACTAAAACGCCTAAAATTAAGAACATCCTACTTATGCTGTTGTTCAAATAATGCAGAATTTATCCCAATCTAAATCCTACTTCTTTCCGGAGCCATTTACTCTTAAAACTTTTCCAACGCCAAAAGAAAGATCGCCAAATTAAATTACGCTTTTATCCTTCCCTTATCTCAACTTGCGTATTTCACTAAAGCTAACTAGAAGAGGGAAGAATTATTTATTCAGCTGCTATTAATCACGAAGAATTTAATGGTCACTTAAGTTGGAAATGCATATTCTATAGAAAAGAATGCATTATCATCCTCAAAGTATCCTATAGATCTTAAGAGATAAGCCGAGTTAATTATACTATTCACTGTTAAAGTAAAATTTATTTTCTTTACATTTGGAAAAAAAAAATCCTGATTAAATATTTGTCTTTTGCAAGGTAATAACGAGAAAGTGTTTTTTTTTTTCTCTTTTTCTTATCAAAATGTATTTTGGCGACTGATGAAATAGGATTTTATGAATGCTAGGGTCCCAATAGACATTTTATTGAATTTAAAATTCTTAAGATACTCTTGAGATTTTTTCTGAATCAGAAATCTTTGTAGGAAGTAGCATAAGAGAAAGTATTAAGAAAATCTCTGTTGTTTAAAAGTTTGCTGAATGGATTAAAAGTTATTATGACACATTAATAACTTTTAAAATATTGTCAAAATAACATGTGTCTTGCTCTAAAGGACCTTTATTAAAATAATGATTCACATATGAAGCTGATCAAATAGAATTTTCAAACCGTTCACCAACAATAATGTTTTAAATGAAGTAGTTCTGAAACAAGATAAATGATTAATCATATAATAAGCTGCTTTTGAAAAACAATAGCTATTTGAATTGTGTAGTTTCTTTATATTATTATATTTTAAACTACTTAGTTTCTGTGACTGTAATGATGATCTTCTTCTTAAATGCTTTATAGCCCTTTATAAAACATTTAGATAAAAAGTATAATTATTAATTATTTGTATCGATGCTTATGCACTTCAATTATTTGTTATTTTATTTCTAAACAGCTCAGAATTTGTAAACTTGCAATGATAGGTTAAAATATGACATTAAATGTATGAAAGTATTTGCATTGATGTCTTAAAGGTTTTTTTAAATTTATGTTCCAATTAATCCCAGAAAGGGACTCTGCAGTCTGGAAGTAAGACCTGGGTTTTAGTGCCATAGGATTACAGTTTCGAAAGCTGATTTTTCTGTCTTGGGTCTGATGCATGTTAAAACTGTCTGGATCAAATTTTATCTCGTTATCTGTACAAAGCATTGAGATAGGAGTATTAGCTTTGATGTCGTCCTCGTCATCTGATCTGGTTTAAATATTATGCGTGCGATCCGTCTTAAAATATTCTGTGTGTTTTTTCGAAAGTGTGGAGTAAATATAATTGAACTAAATTAATCGCTTGACCATAGAATAGATTTTGTGTATATCTACTATCACAGTGAGTATTCAATGAAAAAAAAAACTAATTACGAAAGCAATATTTTTTTCTCAAGATTTTCAACATCAAAATCATCATTAGTTTTATTTGTTTGGAAGACGGGTCTTCTTAATTACATTTTATCACTTTAATTAATTAGTCGTAATTTATGGCTAGAAAATCTGATTGGAAAATTTTCATAAAGAAATATTATTTGGAATATTAGAGTTTCGGTATGAATCAATATGAAAAGCATACTAACAAAGACCTTGTAGTTTCATTATCCTTTACCAAATGAAGAGAGATTTGCCACAACTAGCATCCCATTCCCTTTCTTATATCAACATCAAGATGCGTGGATTTTCCAGGATTCTTGGCTCTGATCTCTGATTTGTTACTCCAGTATCAAGATTAAGTTAATGGAGATCAGATATTGAGTGACTTAAAAACATAAATATGTTATTCTAAAAAAATCAAAGATATCAAAATCAACATAAATGCGAGATTTCTATATGAAGCGAAAAAATGTATCTGCGTAATATTCTGCCGATTTTTTACTTTTTATTTTCCACTGTAGTTAATTTTTTCCAACATAGATCTTTGAAACTCAAATAATTAATTTAATTAGAAATAAAATTATAACATCATTTATGACTGTTTAAATGATACCCAAAATACAACTACCCTGTTACTATATGCTATTCTCAACATATAACTATTTTATTATTGTTAGCTGCCTTTGGAGACCAACTGTTTCATCCAGAATATCGGTTTTATGTAATTTTAGTCAAATCTTTTGGACATATATTTATAACCATGATTTCGCCGTATTAATTGACATTAAAGTCGGATTATTATAATTGTCTTTCTCGAGTTATCTTTATTATGTTAATGGATCTTTTTAATACAGTCTTGTCCCATAATATTACAGAGATATTAAAAAAGTAAATGTTTGGATCATCTATCTCCTAAATTTCATGATTTTGTAACTTCACACTTTTAATTACTTGATTTTTAAAAATTGAAGAAAACCAAGCTGTTAAATATTTGATGAAACATTGAAGATGGTTTGAATTTCAAGTCAGCAATCATATCCGTTGTTGGAAATTAGATAAAAAAATATTAATAAAAATTGTCACAATTAAAGAAAATTCTGCACTGCATCAAAATTAGTATTATATATATATATATATGTGTGTGTGTGTGTGTGTAATGATATTTTAAATTCTTAATTTAAACCAAATTAATTTCCAAGATTTTATCTTAATTTAACCCATGGTCTTCATTCTAAAAATATTCTCTTATTTCTTGATCCAATTCTACTTTCGGTTTAATTAATTCCTCTGTAAAGCAAATGCGCTATCAGTATTACGTCTCAAATGAAAGTGATCCCTTTGTTGCCTTTGAAAAGGTGTCAAAGGTCACCACGTATATTGAATTGGCGCCTGGTCAGAAATCCAATCTTATATAAGACACTAGTGATCATTTGTTCAGCCCCTTTTTGCTTCTTTCTTACTTCTGCTTTTGTGTCGCGCTGCGTCTGCTGTAAATAAATTGCTTTCCCGAGATGGATATTAAAGAGAGAATGAAACGGAATTAAAAATACACCTCGTCTATGCCTTCGAACCTGCCTTCTGCGTCAACCAAAATAATGTTACATATTATTTACCCGACAGGATTCGAAAATTTATATATATATATGAATTTTATTCGGTGTAAAATTTATTTTGTGCAATAATATTTTCGGAAATTATCACGAAAAAAATTTAGATTCTGCTTGATTTTTAATTAATAAAAATTTTAAGTAAATATTCATTGAAATCTCTCAAAGTGCATATTCAAAAGCATATAAATTACCAAAAAACATTTACATTTTTACATATACATGTTTTCATGCAGCAATGAATTAGCACAATCAATATGAACTAAGTAAGAATATTGAAAAACGAATATTCCCAGTTTTATTATAAATGAATAATAAGTTCCTTGTCTGTATTTACTTCATTATCCTACAGTTAAATTTTCACAGAAAGCTCTGGTAAAAACTACTGCATTTGCACATAAAATCATTAACGGTTCATATAAGCTACCCTCATTCTTATGGCTTTTGCTGAGAATAAAAATATAGTTGTTGCATTATATACTTTTGGTGTTGGTTCCGCTACGATGGAAGCATCTCCATTAAGTGGTCTGGGTTAGTAGTAGGCCAGACATTATTCCATTAAATACTTGTGATAAAACAGCAGAGTATGCCGAAAAACTTTGAATCAGCGGTCAAAATGCATTATGGAATGATAGAAAAATGTTCTTTCGTAGAAAAGAATAGAGTAGTACATTGCGCTGAAAGACAAATGTTTGCGCATGTATAGTTAATAGGAATATTTTTATTATGTTTACTGTCATCTCATGCGAATAGATATGTTGAAGTAATCTATTATCTATGTATATAATATAAAAAGTAGATATATTGGATTTTATTATTATTTTCATGAATATATTAAGAAATTAAAAAAAATATTTCTGGCTACTTGTAAATACGTTGTAGAAAATAAATTTTGTGTTGAAATTTTCATCATGCAATGACTGATAAGTTAATCTTATATTTTTAGGCGACAAAATGTTACAAAACCATATATAAAGGAATAAAATATTTTCAATTTGAAATCAGACACACCAGTCGTTTTAAAATGAGTAAGATAGTTTTTCTTAATAAACCAATAGAAAATAACTTTTCGATTGCTCTGGTAAACCAAATCTTTCATGTGACTCTGAAAAAAATTCACAAGGATTAAAATTTGGACAAAGCTATGCACCTTAATATGTAATCGGGATTGATACCGATAATCGTTTTTTAATTTTGCTGATAATGTCCTTTGTTTGGTTTTTGAAGGTTGTAATTTGGTATTTCTGTGAAGAAGTATTACATCAGTTGTTTTACAATTTCGATACAATACAATAAAACAAAAACATATTTGATAAAATATGGCATTTTGTGAAGTTTATTAATAAAGTGAGTTAGCATTGCTAGACAATTTTCTTTCTGATTTGTCTCATTACATGTATTTATGATAATTGTCGAAGATTTTAAAAGTTAGTTTTGGTCAAAATGAATTATAATTCAAATTATTTTATAAATTTAAACAATTATTTTTGATATGAAATGTTTCCTACAAATGTTGCTTTATTATTATGTATATTATTATGAAGTTGTAAAGCTGTTTCCCAGCACAACATCTCTCTTTAAGAAAAATAGATTTACATATAGCTTTGATGGATTTCGGATCAATAACTCTGTGCTTTAGCGACAAATCTGTAGATGAATTTGTCATATTTAGCGATAAAATCGCAGGTTCCAGAAACAACAAGAATCATGGTGCTAGTTCTATTAGCAACTTAAGGATACCGTTCTAGAACCTTCTCTGTTCTATTACATGAATTATAATAATCCGGGAAACTGAGCTAAATTCAGTCAGAATTAAGTCGAGCATTGAGCTGGGAATTATGTTTTGTTTAAATGATTGAGAGTAGTAAATGATTGAAGAGCTTGAATATGCGTAAGAAGTCTTTCTCTTGCGGAGTTATCTATCAGTGCTTTGTATTGTTATGGCTGTTTACTCGGAATTTGCTGTTTGTGTACTGCTATTTATTGTAAGTGCTGATTTTGAGTACGATTCGGCTGGCTTTGGTTGTCTCTGTATTTGTAATTTCGAGAAGAATAAAGCATATTTATTTGTTATTAAGTCTGAACCCTTTTCACAGTATCGAGTCTTGATTTTCGAATTTTAAATTTTGCTTAAGAGTAAGATTCTATTATTTATTGATGGCAATAAATTCTAAAGATTTAAACAATAAATTTATAATTAAAGATTTTGAACTGAATGGGGAAAAAGAACTGAAAAGTTAAATTGATGGTTTTCATAACCAGTTAGAATTTAGGAAAGAGTGAATTCTCGGTAGCTTTTAAAAATACTTAGATAATTTTAATTAGAATACCAAGTACATTTAGTCGCAAAATCAGCAATAACGTATCGAAATTCAAATGGGACAAAATGGATGAAAAATTTAACATGAATTTCTGTTTTCACTCGAGAAAAATCTTCCCATAATTTAATATTAATACTACAGAAAAGAAATTTATTCTTTGGCAGTTCTGATATTTTAGATATTAAATTCCTGCCACATCACATGGATAGTTTGAAACTAATTTCTTCTTTCAGTCAAAATATATTAAAAATTAAACAAATCCCCATTTAAATCAGAAAAATATAATATTTTCAAAAAATAAATCTATATAAATAGTCCAAATAATTATTATCATTTGACATTTGGAAATCAGCAGTCAAAACGTATTAAAAACTGATGTAGGATATAATGTATTTAAAAATTCTAAGCAATTGTACTTATTATTGCAAAAAGTCTCTTTTTTCAATTTATATTGTCAGACCTTTTGGAGAAAAGAATTTTAATACGAAATATGAATTTTTCTTTTTAGTATTCTTGTCTTAATAAATGCATTTGCTTTCAATCCGCTCTGAATTTCATGTTTCTGCTTCAAAGTCATTATTAAATTTAAAAGTTTCATTAAAATTCCAAAAAATTCTTATGAAGCTCACATCGTCAGCTTCCAATTATTTGGTTCTGCAACAGATGCCATCATTAATACTATTGGAGATGTGCTATAAATTCCTATATTAAGTAAAATTATCCTATATTAAGTAGAATTATCAATATCAATTATGTAATCGCAACCTATAAATATGTATTTATATTATTGCTACATTTTTTTTCCTCAGTGTTTATACTAATGTTTCGAAATTAATGTTTACATCTTTTTATAAAAAAATAAATTTTACATTTCTGATTTGATTTATTGTTTTATTACTTCATTTTTCTTTTTATATCGACTACTAACCGCATTTGGTGACCAGCCGGTTCGCCAGAATCAATGCTCTCTAAAATTTTCAATTAAATATTTGTGTACCTTGGTCTCTTAATAGATTCTTCAGCAAAATAGTTTTAAGCTCCAAATTTCTATAGTCACATAACTCCTATTATTATAAAACCCTTAAGATATTTTATTCGTGGAATAGCTCTCTAATTTGTCGTAAGATTCAAATTTGAAATTGAAATGGATAATATAAATTTCTGACTCAACATAAATAGCATAAATTTCCAATTTCAACAAAAAAATCGTACTTATTAAGGTATGATTTTTTTTTGTTGAAATCATATGCATTTTTTAAAAATATGACTGAAGAAAATAGAATCTTTTAGCATTGTAATCTTATGTGTACCACGGAAAACGTTTTTAAATATCATTTATGCCATATTTCAAAGAATTATACAATAAAAAAAAATTCTGATTCCTCATAAAATTCAATTTTAGATTTCAAAAAGATTTAAATGAGGTAAATAATATTTTATTTTATTTCAATCAATAAATGTATGCATTCTTTCTATCTAAATCCTGTTCAGTAAAAGTGTCTTTTCAATCTTCTGCGATCAAGCCTGGCCGAGCTTTTAATATCATTACGCTAAGACAATCATCCTTAGACAGTCTTGGTAAATCCCAGCCCTGAATGGAGTATTTTCATCTAACAGACTAAAATCGCGCGTTTTTGTTGAATAGACACATTTAAAATTTTAATAATTCAATGTGTTTTAATAGTAAAAGAGTGGATTTTTTTTCCTTTAAAATGTTAGTGTATCAAGAATATTTTATCAAATATGACTCATAGAACAGGATATATATGAAAATTTAAAATTCGTAATTCATCAGAGCATTTACTAACTCAAGTTACATAAAAAATAATTATTTGCTTCTTTTAGATCATTTTGTTATCAAATTGTGGATATTATTAAAGGTTTACCAAATAGCTGTTCGGCCCTAATACTAGTGGATATCCTGTATGTATTAAACCACATTTGCCTTAAATAAGACTGATTTTTTGAATTATATAGATATTGTAAAGAGTCGCAGAAAATTTTTTCCTGTATTTCTTTTTTAGAAAATATCACTTTAGATTATTTGAACTTCAATTTGATTTAAAAATTAATTTTGTGCTGTAATATTTTCGGAAATTATAGCGGGAAAATGTCAAAATTTTTAATTAATTAAAATTATAATTAAAAATTGAAAAATTGAAATTACTATCTGGCGATATAAATTATAGATGTTAAAAAGTCAAAATTAGTGCTCGAAAATCCCTTTTCAGTTCCTTATTTCTAAGATATTGCAATTATCGAAAAAACTTAAATTCGAATGAGGGGCTAATTTGGCTAATTGGATGAATTTTTCCTATCTTCACTATTAAGAAAGTTATATAAATGAAAATTTCAACCCACCACCATTTCCACTTCCTCTGACCAGACGGGCCATGCAAGAACTGCTCCGAGATTTTTACATTTTTAACAACATATTTTAAGCCAATTAAAATTATTCTAGTTAACTTGTTGACAAGATGACATGGGTAAAGCAAAGCAAAACACACACGCACGCACGCGCACACACACACAATATATATATATATATATATATATATATATATATATATATATATATATATATATATATATATATATATATATATATATATATATATAAATTCGGCCTGCTTTTTAATTAATTAAAATTCTAATTAAAAATGTTAAAAAATTATTCCTCAATGCACATTTTTAACCTCCATGTGTCGAATTTGGTTGCTGTAGGTCAAAAGGTCCGGCCAGTAGAGTGTCAACACACACACACACACACACACACACACACACACACACACACACACACACACACACACACACACACACACACACACACACACACACACACACACACACACATTGAGCTTTGTTATAAGTATAGATATAAATGATATTTTATAACTAATTTTGAAAAACGCTTAAAAGAATTTGAAGGTTTTTTTTTTTTAAATTTTGAATAAAGCGTGAAACAGTTTTTATATTTAATTAATATTTTTCCATTTCTTTATTTTAATGAAATATAAGGAATTATTTTATGAAATAGATTTTATCAAAAGATTATTCAGTTTATGTCATTTTGTCAAACTCTTTTTATAATGTCAACTTATTTAAAAAATACTTTCTTAAACTTTATGTGATATAAAACGAATATAAAGAAACATTTCCCTCTTAAAAACTTTATTTAATATCTCCTTGAAGCATTTGGAAAAAGAATCCCTTCCAGATTATTTTAGATAGAAGAGTAATATTTAACCAGAATTTTTTTTTTTACGGAAATGATAGAGCAAATAAATTTTACTTAAATAATTTAAAGTGTAATTAACTGTGTCTGGACGATCCTTGGATCTATTGATACTTTGTGGATGATAATGTATTCTTTTGTCTAGAACCTACGCTTCCAGGTTAAGCGATCATTAAGTTCTTCGTGATTAATTGCAGCTGAATAAATAATTCTTCCCTTTTCTAGTTAGCTTGAGCGCAGCGCGTAGGCTGGAATTCCGTGAAAGAAAAAGAGAGCCCGAAGTGTAATTTAATTTGGCCGTTTTTCTTTTCCCTGTGAAAATATTCTCAAAGGAAATATTTCTCGAAAGAAGGGGAATTTGAGTTGGGTTAAAAGCAATGTTGTTTGAACACTCGAAAAAGTTGGATGTTCTTAATTTTATGTATTTTAGTAATTAGTATGTAAAGAGAGGAACGTAAATAATAATCTTATTTCTCATTTAAAGGTTAAAGGTGATTTTTAATGGTTTTGAAACAATGGAAGGACATTCAGATTAGAAACATGATTTAATTTTATATTTCTTGAACTGCAAAAGCATTCTTTAATACTGAAATGAGATGATATTTCTTCGTATAGTTTGAATATATTCAAACTTATTAATTTGACATGTACGAACGTTATTTAAAAATATTGCACTAAATCAGTATAATTATGCTCTTAAAATTTGAAACTATAATTCAAATTTAACTATCTAGTGGAACATATTATATTAATGTTATTGCAAAGCACACATTTAAGACGCATGGATATATAATTATTATATAATATATCTATACTGATAATAAAGTTCAATGTATGTGTGTGTGTGTGTTGGCGCTCTACAGACCAGACCGATCGATAAACAGCTACCACATTTGGTACGTTTGTACCTGGGAGACCGGGAATGTGCACCTCGCAGCGATTTTTTTCTAAATTTTTAATTAGAATTTTAATTAATTAAAAAATAAGCTAAATTGTGCAGGGTTTTTTTTTTTTGCTTTTTTTTTTTCAATTTTCGAAATTTTGCATCAGCTAATTTGCAAATTTTGCAATTTTCGAAATTTTGTTATAATTTCCGAAACTATTATCGCAAAAAATGATCTTTACATTGAGTTAAAGTTCAAAACATTATCTTTTCAATGATACCAATGTTTTAAAATATAAATTAAATTTATATTTTTAACGAATTTCAAAAAAAATATTTTAACCATATTTTTCAATTTATTTCGTCTAAAATAGAATTTAACCTCCGCGAGCAAGTTACGCGTCAATGGGAAAAAAATTAGCTTCTACCAACGTGTTGTCATCATATTGACTGAAGCTTAATATTTGATTAATAATATCTATATTATTAATTAAAAATTATTGCAAATTAAACATATGAAAGTTTAATTTCTAGCACGTGTTTCTATAAAATGAAATAAACATGAAAAACAACATTAAAGTTACACAAAGCGAAAACATTTAAATTTAATCTTGAAAATTTATAATCATTTAAGAAAATATGACATAAATAAAATGTATATCATTGAATAGCTAATTTTTTATTTGTATCACACAGTTTAAAATGTTTTTGTGTGATAATACTCTTCGACGTTATTGTACAAAAATTTTAATATTTAGATAAATTTTAAATTAATAAAAGAATTGAATCTTCTATTGCAAATTTCGTGTTATCATGTGAGAACATTATTATTTTTAAACCATTGTTTTCTCAATTAATTTATGATCACGTGAGCATTGTATTGCGCAATCGTCAACTTTTAAAAGAGCGGATTTTTTCCCTCCATCTCAAAATCCTTCGAACCAAAACTTTTTTTGCCAAATAAAAAAAAATCAGAATTTAATATATCACATATGTTCAAATTAAAAAAAAATTAAACAACTATTATTTCAAATTAAATATATAAAAGTGCAGTTTTCAACACTGTCTGTGTGAAGTGAAAAAAATTTGAAATATCATAATTTCTAAAAAGTAAATGGAGGAACAATTTTCTATGATCTTTTGCAATATCTATATTATTAATTCAATAAAACAGTTTAAATTATGGCAAACATGGTTTAATATATATATAGGATAATCACTCAAATCAGCTCCCATCAGCTAATTCGTGGCATGCATCTGTTAAAAAATGGTCTAAATGAACTAAATAATTATATTTTATGTAATTTAAGTCAATAAATGCTTGGATTAATTACGAATTTTAAATTTCTGCTCTTTGAATCGTATTTAACAAAATATTTTTGAGACACCAATATTTTAAATAGAAATTGGTGAACTCCAATAAACTAAATCACTAAACTTATTTGAAAAGAATCTTTCATCAGCATGAAGGAAGCTTCGGCAGTATGGCGTTGTTGGATGCTACTGTGAGGCGTTTGAAAGAATGTTTATGAAGCCTAAATCATCGAAACTGGTGTCTCTGGCAAAGATATGGGCCAAAGGTAAGACAGTAGTGACAACGATGAGCTGAAGAAAGAACAAAAACAGAATTACGGTAGGGCTTTCGGATCTGCATTTTTTATTGCAGCAAAAATTTGAGGATAATAATTAATAAAGTGAAGAGGAAATATAAGCTCAGGAAAGCAACAACCTTTCAGTGAAATAAGGTTGATGCTGTAACAATGGGAAATCATTTCATCTTACGCTCAGAAAAATCCCCATTAATCAAGCTGTGTCTACATGCGCTGGGAATTTATTTAACGTTATCGTTGTGTTTTATTTTCACAATATTTTAAAACTTAGTCAAATACAAATATTTTTAGATAAATTCGAAAAAAACGGAAGAAAAATCCATATAATAAAAATAATACATTATGGTATTATAAACCTGCCTGAATAATTTTTTTTCGGAATGGTGCATTCGCATTGCGAGTAAGAATGTATATGAATTATTCCATTGAAGAGAGTCTCAATTGTAATAAATGTGTTTACCTATGTATTAACAAATACAATTTCGTATTACATTCAAGTTAATAAACAAATTCGCAATACGAATGCAAAACATTTCAAAATATATCTAGTATATTCATTCTGATAAGCAAAGTCTGTGTTTAACTAATAAACATCAACAGTGATTTTATAATAAATTTATACAAGCATTGTTTCGCAACTTATTATTTATTTGCTCTATGAATTAAATATGTTTTTGTTCAGTGCAGTTTATTGTACATGTAATTTTACTCACATGACTATATTAAATGAAAGACAATATTTGAGCAGATTCTTTTATGTAAATCTTTATCAAATGCATGTTTATTATGTAACTACTTATGTCAGGGAAACATTTGGAATTAAAAGAAGTTTGAAAATAATAATGTTTTGATTAGAACATACTCTTCTAGAGTAAGCAGTTATTCCGATAAAGTTAATTATAGCTGAATAAATAATCTAGTTTGCTCGAATTTGGAATTTCTCTAGAGAATGGAAAGTTCCTAAAGCAGATGATAATATAACCGTTTTCCTTGTATTGGGCTACTTTTTTGTAATTTATTTTCATAATTGTATTAAAAGTGTATTTTCAATGAAATGCCCATACAAACACTTTGAATTCCGGAAAGCATGTTCTTAAAGGATCTGTGAAAAGAAACCCACTGAGAAATTCACCTTATGTAAAGAACAATAACCATCGAATGCATTGTTTACTTCAGATATAATAATGTTTTTTGTCTCATCTTCAGGTTAAACGTTCATTGAATTCTTAGTGATTCATTGAAGCTGAAGAAATAATTCATTCCTTTTCTAGATAGGTTAACTAAGGTGCGTAGGTTAAAATTTTAGAAGAGAAGGAAAATATTTTAATAGAGATAGGAAAATACACCAAATTAAATTTTGAGGGCTTTCCTTCTCTTCTAAATATTTCAGCTAAAATGGAAAGGAGTGAATTTGAGTTGACATAAAGGCTACGTTGCTTGAACAGCAGCAGGAAAAGTTGGATGTGCATTCTTTTGTGTAATTTTATAATTAGTATGCAAACACAGAAATGCAAATAATAGTCTTTAAAGCAATTGAAGAATGAGATGATTTGATATATTCAGAAAACAAAGAATATTTTCTTAAAATTTAATTATCTTTCCATTAGATGAGATTGCTTTCATTTCACTTGGAAACGATATTCTTTCTTCTCTTAAAATATTCCCTTTAATTTTATTTTTTCCCACAAATTTGTAAATGCTATGGTTATTCTAAATAAGAATATACTACAAATTAATTTAAACATGATGTTATTGGCAGCGTTACTTAAAATTTTTATTTTACTTCTCTGTGAAATTCAAAACTTATAATAAAAAAAAAGAAAAATATATAAATATTACTCGTCGATAACAAGTTGAATATCAATACAAAATAGTGTTTTAATTATTCGATAAATAGAAATTTAGATTGGTAAAATGGCACTTCGTACAGAGAGAGTAAATACATTCTAGAGATGTATTTACAAAAACCTAATTCCATTATCAAAATATTTGAATAATATATTATTTCGTGTTACTGGAATTGTTATTTAGCCCATATAGATGGAGGAGTTAAAATCAAGTGACAGAGACTCCTTTTTGAAATTAAATATTCTGTAGAATTTTTTTTCTCTGTTTTTAACATAAAAAACATTATTTTCACTAAAGTCTTTCCCTAAGTTTTATGTGGAAATTAATAATATGTAACGCTTGATTTTTAAAAAATGCAAATTAGAATTGTGAGATATGCCGCTAATATTTATTGCGTAACCTCGAAATGTGAAATTGTTTACACAAATAAAATAATTCAAATATTATATGCGTTACTGTATTTTGTAAACTATACTGAAGTAGTTTCGCTTAAAATTTTGAAATATACATTTATTTTTAATAACTTTCTCTCGATTTTTTATATCACTTCGTATTTTTACAAAGCTACTATTGTCATAAATACCATCAAATAATTTTTAATTTCTTTCATGGCAATTCATCCGTGTGGAACGGATTTTCAACAATATGAATAATGAATTATATTGGATCCATAGAAGAATGACGCATCACATAGGTTCTGAACAATTCGAACGATGCATTACAATGGATCACATATAATAAAAATGAATCATGCAGATTCCGGACAAGTCAAATAATGAATTACAATGGATCATATAGACACTGAATAAATCAAACAATGAATTATTAGTGTTCATATGGATTCAGAACAGCTCGAATAATGAATTACAATAGATAATATAGATACTGGATAAATCAAACAATGAATTATTAGGGTCCATATGGATTCAGAACAGCTCGAATAATGAATTACAATAGATAATATAGATACTGGATAAATCAAGCAATGAATTATTAGGGTTCATATGGATTCAGAACAGCTCGAACAATGAATTACAATGGATCATATATACAATGAATAAATCAAACAATGAATTATTAGGGTCCATATGGATTTAGAACAGCTCGAATAATGAATTACAATGGATCATATAGACACTGAATAAATCAAACAATGAATTATTAGGGTTCATATGGATTCAGAACAGCTCGAACAATGAATTACAATGGATCATATAGACACTGGATAAATCAAACAATGAATTATTAGGGTCCATATGGATTCAGAACAGCTCGAACAATGAATTACAATGGATCATATAGACAATGAATAAATCAAACAATGAATTATTTGGGTTCATATGGATTCAGAACAGCTCGAATAAGGAATTACAATGGATCATATAGACACTGAATAAATCAAACAATGAATTATTAGTGTTCATATGGATTCAGAACAGCTCGAACAATGAATTACAGTGGATCATATAGACAATGAATAAATCAAACAATGAATTATTAGTGTTCATATGGATTCAGAACAGCTCGAACAATGAATTACAATGGATCATATAGACACTGGATAAATCAAACAATGAATTATTAGGGTTCATATGGATTCAGAACAGCTAGAACAATGAATTACAATGGATCATATAGACACTGGATAAATCAAACAATGAATTATTAGGGTCCATATGGATTCAGAACAGCTCGAACAATGAATTACAATGGATCATATAGACAATGAATAAATCAAACAATGAATTATTTGGGTTCATATGGATTCAGAACAGCTCGAACAATGAATTACAATGGATCATATAGACACTGGATAAATCAAACAATGAATTATTAGGGTCCATATGGATTCAGAACAGCTCGAACAATGAATTACAATGGATCATATAGACAATGAATAAATCAAACAATGAATTATTAGTGTTCATATGGATTCAGAACAGCTCGAACAATGAATTACAATGGATCATATAGACACTGGATAAATCAAACAATGAATTATTAGGGTTCATATGGATTCAGAACAGCTCGAACAATGAATTACAATGGATCATATAGACACTGGATAAATCAAACAATGAATTATTAGGGTCCATATGGATTCAGAACAGCTCGAACAATGAATTACAATGGATCATATAGACAATGAATAAATCAAACAATGAATTATTTGGGTTCATATGGATTCAGAACAGCTCGAATAAGGAATTACAATGGATCATATAGACACTGGATAAATCAAACAATGAATTATTAGGGTCCATATGGATTCAGAACAGCTCGAACAATGAATTACAATGGATCATATAGACAATGAATAAATCAAACAATGAATTATTTGGGTTCATATGGATTCAGAACAGCTCGAATAATGAATTACAATGGATCATATAGACACTGAATAAATCAAACAATGAATTATTAGTGTTCATATGGATTCAGAACAGCTCGAATAATGAATTACAATAGATAATATAGATACTGGATAAATCAAACAATGAATTATTAGGGTCCATATGGATTCAGAACAGCTCGAATAATGAATTACAATAGATAATATAGATACTGGATAAATCAAGCAATGAATTATTAGGGTTCATATGGATTCAGAACAGCTCGAACAATGAATTACAATGGATCATATATACAATGAATAAATCAAACAATGAATTATTAGGGTCCATATGGATTTAGAACAGCTCGAATAATGAATTACAATGGATCATATAGACACTGAATAAATCAAACAATGAATTATTAGGGTTCATATGGATTCAGAACAGCTCGAACAATGAATTACAATGGATCATATAGACACTGGATAAATCAAACAATGAATTATTAGGGTTCATATGGATTCAGAACAGCTCGAACAATGAATTACAATGGATCATATAGACACTGGATAAATCAAACAATGAATTATTAGGGTCCATATGGATTCAGAACAGCTCGAACAATGAATTACAATGGATCATATAGACAATGAATAAATCAAACAATGAATTATTTGGGTTCATATGGATTCAGAACAGCTCGAATAAGGAATTACAATGGATCATATAGACACTGAATAAATCAAACAATGAATTATTAGTGTTCATATGGATTCAGAACAGCTCGAATAATGAATTACAATAGATAATATAGATACTGGATAAATCAAACAATGAATTATTAGGGTCCATATGGATTCAGAACAGCTCGAATAATGAATTACAATAGATAATATAGATACTGGATAAATCAAGCAATGAATTATTAGGGTTCATATGGATTCAGAACAGCTCGAACAATGAATTACAATGGATCATATATACAATGAATAAATCAAACAATGAATTATTAGGGTCCATATGGATTTAGAACAGCTCGAATAATGAATTACAATGGATCATATAGACACTGAATAAATCAAACAATGAATTATTAGGGTTCATATGGATTCAGAACAGCTCGAACAATGAATTACAATGGATCATATAGACACTGGATAAATCAAACAATGAATTATTAGGGTTCATATGGATTCAGAACAGCTCGAACAATGAATTACAATGGATCATATAGACACTGGATAAATCAAACAATGAATTATTAGTGTTCATATGGATTCAGAACAGCTCGAACAATGAATTACAATGGATCATATAGACAATGAATAAATCAAACAATGAATTATTTGGGTTCATATGGATTCAGAACAGCTCGAATAAGGAATTACAATGGATCATATAGACACTGAATAAATCAAACAATGAATTATTAGAGTTCATATGGATTCAGAACAGCTCGAACAATGAATTACAATGGATCATATAGACACTGAATAAATCAAACAATGAGTTATTAGGGTTCATATGGATTCAGAACAGCTCGAACAATGAATTACAGTGGATCATATAGATTCTATACAGTTCAAAGAACAAATTACAATGGGTCACTCATAAGAACCACAGATCATATAGATTCGATTCTGATCATATCCGATAATATTTCTTTGTCACAACTTAAATTCTTGTTCTTTCTTTCCGAGCAACTGGATTTCTTTTTCCTTTCTTTTCGAGAAATTCTAAACTTTAAGACAATGATCCAGGTTTTGGAAGTGCTCGAATATTCATTAAATCTTTAAGTCACTCTCATTTAACTTCCTCGCAAAAAGGTTTTTTTTAGATGTTTTTTTTTATTATTTTTTTATTTCGTTTTGCATTTAGTAGTTTTTATTTCTCATAACTTGTACTTACAACAATTCAATTATAATAAAAAGAGATACGATATAACTACTATACATTATTTTCATTAAATGGATAATTAGAAAGTAATAAATATGTATATTACATGTATTACATATGTGAAACGAACTATATATATATATATATATATATATATATATATATATATATATATATATATATATATATATAACGATGTATTCTTGCATTTTATATTTTAAATAACATAATCCGTCGTTTTTCTACAAGGGAGACTTCGTTTACAAAGATTTTATAAAGAGCAAAATAGACTATTTTCCAAGAACAAGAAATGACTTAGAGAGTGCCAAAAATTATATCAATAAACTAAATAACTAGAAAAATAAGAAAATGAATAGCTGAAATTCGAAGGTAAATAACACTAAAATTTGAGGTTTTTGGCAATGAATTTACTGAACAAATTAACGCTTTTTCCTCCGTTCCATAAAGATTTAAGCAGAAAAATCGAAAAAGAGAAAAAAACTTTGAAGTTGTAAATATTGTATTTAAGTAAGCTACTACTCATTGTATTAAAGCTGTACAGCGAATCATTTTAAAAATTTAAATTTTTGAGATAAAATGATTTTATTATATTATTTGATTAATTGAGATATACTTAAAAGAGTATAAAAATAGGAAACAAAATAAGGTTTGTCGTATTGTAAGGTTTGATTTTTTTCCCTAATAAATGTAATTAAAATATAAGTTATGAATATCATGAGAAATTTGAATTTGAAGCCTCTAATGATTATTTACTCTTTATTTATTTTATATAAAATTATGTTTTAACTCTTAGAGTTCAAATTAATTTCTTTTATATTTTCATTTTCATATTTGCATCTTGAGAAATCTGCATACATTCTTTTCCAACTGAAATGTATTCATGTGTAAAAATATAATTCCAAAAGTGATTTTAAAATGTGTTGACTTATTGTATTCGAGTTTTAATTTATTTTTAGAAAGTAATGTAGTTTTAAAAAATTGAAACGAAAAGCATTTAAAAATAATTGCAAGAATTTTTAACCCTTACATTTTTGCAAACTTATGTTTGCTTGTTAATAAAAACAAATTATTTCTTTACTAAACACATACAACTAAGTACAAAAGTTTCGAGTCTTTTAAGTGTTCTTGTATTTTGATTGTAAATAAAACTAACATTAAAAAGTTATACCGGAGCTTTAGTTCCAGAATAATTTAAGAGAACTATAAAAGATGTTCCCGAAATCGTTCATAACTGTCTGGCCTTTTAAATAAACAATCTCTTTCGAATTCCCTGGGGAAATCGAAAAATGCAAATGTCGTTTTCGGTGTTTTAGAGAACAAAGATAAGAGAGTCGAACCAGACATAAATTCGAAGATGGAATTGGAATTTTTGAGCCACGTGTCAAGCGATGATATTTTTCTAGAAGAAACTCTAGAGAAATCTCAAGAAGATTCTAAATTTTATGGGAAAAAAAAAGAAAATGCAGGGAGCAAAATACAAAGAAAGTTTTGGTTTAAGATTTAAAACTAAGCTTCAGGCATAAGAATGAAGGAAAACTTTAAAAATTCATTCTAAAAATATCAAAAGAAAAAACCCGAAGATATTAAAAGCAATTTAAGAAGATTTCTTGAAATTGGATATTTCCGTAAAAGAATTTTCTGATAATGTCTTCATTTCCTTATTTCTTCAACATATTTCAAACATTTTCGAAAATGTTACTGACAAAGGATTTATTACACGAAATATCTGAAATAATTTCCTTTTCAGAATATTTATCTGACGACGAATATTTATTTAAAAAATATTCCATTCGTTTATTGAAGTAACACACTTATTTATCTTTTCATGTAACATTGGAAGAAGCTTTCTTTAATGCAAAACTGAATGGTTTTCAAAAATGGGAACTTAATTTTTTTCATGTATGGTCGGTTTGTTTTTTTCCTCCATAACAACCGCTCTTAAAATAAAGATCATATTTCGATGTGAAATTCCAAAAGTATAAGATGAAAATTCCAAAAAATAAAGATTCCGATAGTATTTATTTTAAAAGTATTAAGGGATAAAATAGTCAAATGCGCCAAATTGAACCAATCGGAAACACATATAGAAATAAATGAATCCCATTAATTTGTCTCATATACTTATATCCTCATTAATTTTCAAGCGGAAAAAATGGATATAATTTAAATTATAATTGCGTCTATTTCAGTAGCTTCGAGGCGAATAATAAAATAAAAAAATGAATTTTGATCTTCTGAAACCACTGTTTTTTATTTTTAAGATAAAAATTATTAGTATTATATTAATTTTCATTTTATCATACTAATAAATTTTTCTTCGTAGATATATTCTTGCTTCAATTAATATCTCTTGCGATATGTTTGTTGAAAGAAATTTTGAAGAAAATATTGTCCCAAAGCAATAAGTTTCCATTCAGAGGCAGATTATTAAGAATCACAGTTCATGATTTATTCCATACTGAAAAACAGAATTAATTATTTTTTGATAATTATTAAAATGTGAAATTAGGTTATCAATAATTAATTTATCTTCTATTTTGATGAATAGTCGAAAGTTTTGGAAATACAGAAAATTAAATATCAGCTATCGAACTATTTAAAGTAACTTTTGCAACAATGATTAAAATTAAATGGAAAGTAATTATTATTTGTTAGTTATATGATAAAATTTTAATAAATTTAATAATAAAAATGATTGATCATGTTAATGAATTTTTTAGTGAATATAAAGAAGAATAAATGAATTTTACAATTGCTTACCTACTCATTGGGCCTTAACTCAAGTATCTGTTATTGTGAAGAACAGATATTTTGCACATATCGATATCATTCAGTGAATATCAGCATTTTCATAATCGTTTGGTACAAGTCCGAAATATTTGATTTAAATAAAATAATGATTATCTGGATGAACAGTCGAATATTTTGGAAATAAGGAAAGTAAATATTAAATATTGAAATATTTAAAGTAATTGCTACTAGAGTTGTATAAATTAAATGGAGTATAATTAATATTCAACGGTTCTGTGATAAAATTGGAATAAGTTTGATGATTAACGTGATTGATTATGTTGATGAATTCTTACGCGAAGATACCGAAGATGAAATTAAATTTACAATTGCTTTCCTGCTCATTGGACCTTAATACTTGTACCTGTTACTGTGAAAGGTAAATATTTTCGAATATCGATATTATTTAGTGAATGTCAGCATTCTCATAATAGTCTCATTCAGTATCATTTTATGAAGAATACTAAATAAAAATATTTTTGATAGTTAATTCAAAATTACAACATATTAAACCCTACTTTATTATTAAAATTTATTATGATATATCAGAATAGAGAAATCTTTAATATGAGTAAAATAAACTGTTGAATGAACGGTACATTCTAAAATAAGGAAGAAAATACCAAAAATCAACTTGCATAAAATTTAAGTGATTAACGATATACAATCTTATTCACTGCAATAATTTAAACTGTTATAATCTTCTCTCTAATTGTGTATTTTTGACATCTCTTATCTCTTCTTATCAGAATTAGTGTTTGTCGACGTGCAGGCAATTCTATCTTTCACCGATCTTTTTGATATGCGTCTACGTTCACTGAAGAATACTGACAGTCTTTAATTTTGCCTTTCCAAGATAATATATAAGTTACATTCGATTGCTTTTATTTATTTTGTTAAATTTACAAATACGTTACAAAATATTTTTCGCGTTTCTTCTTATCGGAACTTTCCTCTTTTCGCTTACTATTAATTCAGAATTTTATTCCAAATAATTAATTCTCTTTTTAAACATTCTTAAATTTCTTGAAACTCTTTTAAAGGCATCCTATTTATTGTTCTTCCAAAATTTCTTTTTTCCTTCTCTTTGTCTTACAAAAAAAAAAAAACGATTCCCTACAAAATTCTAATTACTTAATTAATTTAATCACTGAAAATAATTTCAAATTTGTTTTTAAAAAGTTCTCAATTATCTTTTTCCTCCACTACACTGAATACTCAATTCTACCAAGAAGAATATTAATTATTAAATCTTCCCAAATATTTCTTTCAAAGATATTTTTACACTGAAATGTAAGAAAACGATAATTGAATTTAAAAACTACATTTAGATTAGTTTTAATTCCATTACAAGAAAATGGCGGATTTTGAAGTGAAATAATATTTGAATTCTTTCTTGTAATTATTCTTAAATAGCTTCCGGCATATGTTTAAGATTGTTTCGCAGTTATTAATGTCGGAATGAAATATTACAAGAATAAATTAAGAGTGCCTGAGTTCCTCTGAGATAAATTTCACTTGCAACTAGGATCTTAATGAATAATAATCTGTTACTTCGAGTTAATGTTGTTAGTCCAACCATAAATCACATGAGGCCTAAACATATTTATTAGGCTCAGGGATTACAGATAAACAAATATTTCGTTTATATATATCCCGACGAATACATGCACTAAAAATAGTAAGAGTAATAAAGTTTTATACTTCAGATAAGCTTTTTTTCTAAAAGTAAAATTATTTCTGCCTAACTGTAACCCCGAAGGATTGTGCCATGATTCATTCTGATTTAATCTACTAAGTGACAAAACCAACTTTTTCCACATTTGAAATTATTTTCAAAATCAGATTACCTACTCATATTTATTTGTACATTTTTATTAACTTTCATTCATCAAATATTTTTAAGAACTGAATATAAAAATATAGAGTTCATCTGGTACAAATGTATTTGCAGTCTGAAGAGTGAACTGCATAAAACAGGAACTTAAATAAATTATAAAATTAAATTTGATAAAAAAAATTGCCTTATAAGATATACATTTGATGAAATTCGATCTAAAAACTGAATTTGATACATAAAAATCCGCTTTTCAGTAGGAAAACAACAAAAACAACAAAATGTAGAGAAGAGTTCATTTCAAGGGAAAAAAAAGAATATAGTAAAAAAAACAATAAAAGGTATAAAATACAACCCACACTCTGAATTTATGAATTATCGTTCATCAATATGAATTTGAGAGAACGTATAACTTGAATATGAAGTTAATTCCATTGTTTTGAATATATATGTAAGTCAATAATATTTTTTACTGCTCATGTAACTTTTATTGAATACGACAGAAATCGAATTTCCATAAAAGGTAATATCGAAATATAATTTATTTTCAAAAGTTTTGAAGCGAATTTCCAAAATTTTTAGATTTACAAAAACAGGCCGAAAAAAATCCTTTATTAAAAATCAAATAGATATGACAATTTAAAATAAAACATATTAAATTTTACAATATAATAAAATGATAATCAGCATTTTTTTGTATTTAGTTACTGAAAGTGCATAAAATTTGACCAAGTATTATTTTGTAGAATCAAAATATTTTCTAAAAATCTGTTCAAATACTGCCAATTTATAGTAGTTAAGAATTGTAAAAAGCAAATAATTTGTCTCAGGTAACATATTTAAATTCCGAAAATATCATCACGCTCGGACTCTCTCTCTCTCTCTCTCACACACACACACACACAATATTGTTGCACCATTCAGGTCACTGAGAAGAAAAGAGACACTTATAAAGTTTCGAGCTCCTTTTGTTAAAATAGTCTAATTTATTGACTTTATAATTAAAGACAATTTTAAATTAAAGACATTATTTTGTATTATTTTTGTAAAGACATTTTTTTTTTAATTTTTAAATTTAGAAATTTATATGAGTGAAAAATAATATATTATGCAATACTCATAATACAAAACTCAATCTCACCAGACCATGTATTATACTAAAAAGAAGAAAACTCTTTAGGTCTCAGCGTGGTAAAAAAAAAAAAAATGGCAAACATTAAAACTACAAGGAATTGTCTGATATTTCTAGTCTGACGGTGTGAGAGATCGAACTATCTGAATATTTATAGGTATCTTGAAACCCCGCCTTCCCCAGTAAGTATTTGGCGCCAAATCCAATCAGTATGTCGCCAATTCAAAATCTCACCAATCCTATATATATATAATGGCAGTTGAGAAATTGTTTTTATAGCAATAAAAAGTTTCATTTTATGCTCTTAAAAAATCTAAACTTTTATTCAGTTCATAATCTTATTAGTCTTATTAAGTAAAATTATGCTGACGCATTAATACTTTCAGCAAAAACAGTTCCACCCTTCTGCAATAAAAGCGTAACTAATCGAGCTTTAAATTTCATTATTGAGGTCAATGAAAGACTGCTGCTCTCTTGAGGTGATAGCGGATAGGTGAAACTTCCTTGTTCTAATTTCTGAAACGGCCTAAATTGATACACATAATGTAATTATAAAAATACATTTTGACATTATTTGAATTTACATATGATTCCTTAAGAATTTTTTGGAGATATCGGAATTCAATTTTTAACCTCTAAAATAATGATGTTAATCTTTCATATTTAATAAAGTTTTAATTACAGAAGGGTAGAACATTTTTAATTTCAAACGTTAATGTAAAATTATTTTGCTAAACATGGATAAGAGAATATTATAAAAATTTTGATTTTTTTAAATTTTTCAAGCAAAAATTTATTAACAGAAACGGTTAAAGAAATAATTCTTTTTCCTTCATTTGAAGATTGTTTTTTACATTTGAATCAATATGCATATCATTAATAAAATATAACACAGCTACGGTTACTGAGGAAATTTTAAATTTATTCATCGTGTATTTGAACATCTGCCAGATGCACAGATAACATTCTTTATTTAATTGTTTTCTTTATTTTATCCAAGCATCGATATATTAAAATTTAAATAAGAATCGTGATTTTTACACGTGCCCAAAGAACGCCGAAGCACATTAATAAAAATCTATAAAACAAACTTCTTGCAATAAATTATTTTGATGCTTATTTTAATACGTTTGATAAAAAATTAAATACATATTTCTGAATCATTGATTTCGATCGTTTGCCTGTTATGGGAATCAATAAATAATGTAAACTACTTCCTGCAAAAATTCGAACTACTCTTTTAGCTTACATGAACATTATCTTTAATCGATGTGATAACCTTTAAAATTATCCCTTTTAGCATCTGTCTGTTTTTAGAAGCCCATTAAAAAAATTGTGGATTTTTGAAATTTCCTTGTCAGATTGGAAATTTTCTTGTCAGGTTTATATGTTTTAGAAGAAAAAATTACCCTTATTTAGGTGAAATGAATCCATATAAATGATATCTTCTTTCAAGTTCTATCCTTTTGACCTATTTAAAATATTGTCGTCATATTTTTTAGAATTCATGACAGTTTAAAGACTCGTAAATGAATGTTACAAATAATTCTACTAAAAATAATTTTACAATTTTAATAAATATATTCAGCATATTTATATTTCTATATAAAAATAACTATTTAAATCAGAGCAAAGTGATGAAATATAAGAATGATTATCATTATAGATTCGTGTTTGATACCTGATTATCATAAATATGGAAATCGATTATGACGATAATTCTAAATCGATAATTCTAAGTCGAATTTTATGAATTGTGATAAAAGAATTTTACAAGCATTTAATATCTAAGCATAGATTAATTAATTTAAATAATAATCTTATCAGCAATAATAATTATAATAATTGGAGCAATATTTACAGATTTTGCATATTTAAGTCTTCATTATCGATTACAATACATGTTGTTTTAATTTGCTATAGTTGTTGTTTAAATGTTTAATGACACATTATGTTGTTGGTAAAATTTTACTTACCTATTTCAATTTAAATGAAATTCTACCACTCAAAATTATTTTGAATATAGAATCATATATTTTCAATGTGATTTCAGAAATGTTTATTTCGAAATTCCACAAATTTTTTTAAATGATATATTTTTTAAAGAGGAATACCTTATAATAATTACTAATATTTTTTTAAATCAAACTTAGATCTTTAAAATATCAAACTATTTAGTGATAAACAATTATTTTTGTCACTTCAAAATTGTGTCCAGCTTCTAATATAATAATATAACATGTATTGTTATTTGAAGAAATAATTCTAAAGAATTCTGAAGCACTGAATATTTTACGATAGTATATGATATCCATCTCGTTTACGTGTCAAAAATATCCTTATGACACTTTGTATTTAAAACATTATTTAAATCAAAAATATTTTTCATTAAAACATTTCTAAATGAAATGTCAGTTTTCAAAGTTATAAATGTTAAGAATAGCTATGTTAGCATTAAGATGTAGAGATCATTTTAGTTTCATTTAATGGGTAACTGCAAATTTCTGTTCATTCCATGATTAAACTTTTCTGCATGGTAAAATATTAATTCCTTTAAGTAGTAGAGCAATTTAAAAATAACCAATTAGCCGCAAAAGAAAATGTAATTTCTGATATAAAACAGCATACCGACAGAGCTAATTTAACGGAATACAAATTGGTTTTAGAAAGGCAAATTTAGAAATGTTTCAAAAATTGGACTCATTTGCTCAAATGGGTTCCGACCGCAATTAAAGAAATTAAATTTAACCACTTGCAATTAGCTTCAGGAATCCGAAGACAACCGCAGTAAGTTACTCTTAAATTCTAGTTCTAAGCTTTCAAAAAATGAAGTGTTTTTTGCAATGCTGGGTTCAGCAATGAACATTCAGGTTTAAACTCAACTTATTAAATAAATAATACTATAATTATGAAAACAAACAATGTTCTTCAAAAACGAAAATATTGCAAATTTCCTTTTAAGTTTATTGCAGACATTCAATGTCAATCTTTTTGATACACGATAGACATCTATGCGGCAATCCATTTCTTACCAAAGACGTTGGAATATATCATTAACAGGACTGATATTTGTCCTGTTGTAATGATATCTCTCATAGTTTCAAACTAAGCAGCCTCCCAAATAGCTGAACAGATATTTTACACACCAAAACTAGTAAAATACTTAATATTCTTTCAACACAAATAAATAATATTGTTGAATATTATTTATTTAAGGATTCATCTTATGCGTTCGAATTATATAGGGTGTCCACTCTGATCATGTACCAATAACTAATTTCTAATTTATTAGAAATATATGCAGAGTTTTGAATCAAAAAAATGCTTTAACTGACAGATAGCATTAAATTTTATATTGTTTGAGATAATAAATATATTTCTAAGGAAATAACAAAATCTAAATATTTGTACTGCCCTTCGGGTCTATGGACCATATTTAGTAAGATGTTCTTGACACTACAATACTTACAAACAAATAATAATCACTTCTCTACGTTTAGAACTGATTCGAGTTATTAAAAGTTGAAAATTATTATTTTAGATTAATTTTTAAAATTTCGCAATTTCAAGAAAGAACTTAAAGGATCGTTTTCAAATTGAAATAATGCAATGCACTATTAATTTCAAATTATTCCTTTAAAAAATTGTATATGTCTTTATTTAGATAAACAACTATAGTTCGATCAATTTCAATTGTACAACAATGCCATTTTTTTAATAATTTGTTTTAAGATATCCATGTTTTCATTAATATGACTGAAGTGTGGAGATACGTCTAAAAAAAGGTAGAATTTGTAAAATTTTCAGAAATACATTTGTTAACGCAAACGGTATAAAACATAATTCTTTCTGTCATTTAAAATATTTTTTTCCAATTGGAACCATACATTTATTTCTAATGGTTTAGAAAATAGCTAATGGATTAAAATACAAACTCATACCTTGTATAACATGCAAGCTCGCTTTTTTTCGAAATATTTGTTGAGGACTTCGTCTATTTTAAAGTAAAGATGACTTCTAGATCTAAAAGGCAATTAGTTTTCTCATTTTGCAAATGTTTTAACCCTCCAAAGAATGGCTCAAGAAGAAAAATGAAAATATGGAAATTAAAAATAATCAACTAATTTTTCTACTTCTATTTAGTTCTAAAGCGCAAATGACGTATTTTTAAAAATGGTTATATTTTTTTAAAAATATATCATTCTGAAATCCAATGATATAAATAATGACCATCAAAAAAATTTTTTTTGGTACTCGAAATTTGTTTTAAATGATTTTCACTATATTTGATATGCTGGTTTCAAGAATGAAAAAATTTTCTTATACCAGCGTTAAAATTCAGTTGTAGCTAAATTTTGAAATATTTAAAAATTAATGAGCAAGTTAATTCTCAATAAATTCCTTGAAAAAGAAAAGAAAATAAGAAAAACGCCATCTGCTCTTGCTCTAAAACAATCATGTGATAATTGAAGAAAGAATATAATGCCATAATTCTGTTCATGGAAATGATTAAGTTTCATTAACACAAACGAATAAACTGTAGACTAAAAAGCTGTTAAATATTTCTTTGTTAAGTAAGGGAACTACATTTTACTCGAATAATTTTTCTTATTCCATAATTGCCTTTGATAGAGGCATCTGATGTCTTTGCGTTTCTACTTAAGACATTGCCATAGTAAATTCACTTATACTATATTTCTCTTTACTAAGAGCAGCAAAGGAAAATTTTATATTTGGATTTCATGAAAACTGACATGCAATATTATCCTTTAAATTTTCTTTATCATATATGAAAGTTCTGTCTGGTACCTCTTTTTCCCACTGGGTCCTAAAATATTTCTGGACAGCAATAGTGGATTTTATTTTAAGTCAAAATGAATTGAAAGAGATTTCTTACGCCCTTTTCTTGAAATGTCATGAATCAATTTGCGATTTTTGAAAAAAAGAAAGAACTCCTTCAAGATAAATTTCAGAAAGAAAAAGCAGCGAAAAATAAATATATCTTACAATTCTTTTTCTGTTTGAATAAATAAATTCTGCCACCTAAAAATATTTAAAAAAAAAACGTTTGTGGCAACCTGAGATTATTAAATATATAAATTCAAATATAAATAATATATATAACTATTAGATATGTAAAATGAAATAATAGAAATAAAATTTGAAAATGTGATTTTTTAATACATGAGATGAAAATTTTCAAAAAATTGGCATTTAAAAAGAATGCACATAAAGATAAATCTTCTCTCATTACAGTTTTAGTTGAATATATTTGATGAAAAGTGTTTAAATTGTGAAATATGCATATCATTATTTTATTACGATTATAAATTCTACTTTTTAAGTTTCTTGGGTTATCCAAGTATTTATATGAATGCAAAAAACGTATCTCATAGAAAACGAATGGTCTTGAATTAATTCACAGCAAATCTTATCAATCAAAAAATAGAATGGAAACAATTGCAACGACATTATTTAGCTGAAAAATATATATTTTATATATTATCCAAAGATTGATAATATCGTTTTGGGCATAAAAAGTATCCAAAAGGACAACATTAATTTTTACTTATTTGTTAAAGGAATGTGACTACATTCGGGATAATGTTTTTTGAAAAATGTTCGAAAATAGTTATATTTTTGAATAAAAAGATTGAAAAAGCAACTATGAAACCAAAGTGTACTAGTTAAGTGGAAAAAGGTTTTATAAAAGAATTTGAAAAAAAAAAAGTTTTTTACGTTAAGAAGTATTAAGCGAAAAACTTCTACTTTTGAAATTTATCAATTGATTTACTTGAAATTTTGCATGTAGTTTAAGAAATAGATAACTAGTTCTTGATTTAAAGAATAAGCTATATTTCTATCCGTTTTTTTTAAATATTGGGTTTCAAACGATAAATAACAAAAAAAATTTCCATTAAAATTTCACATTGTGAAGCAATAAAAAAACTATAAATTATTCCAAATTACTAGATTATTTATTATCTAGTTCAGGAACTGCAGAACATATTGAGAACTTATTATGTCAAATCTGAGCCAAAAATTTGCATTAAATTTTAATTTATGAAATTTTTTGTACGAAAATTCTATTAAAGATCAGAATTTGAAAAATTGGCATCTAAAGATTTGAATTAGCATTAAAATATACGTAATTGCAAATATAAAAATCTGAGTAACTTCTCAAAAAATAGACTCAGAAACAAAATTCTAAAGATTTCGTACAGAAACATGTTCAACCATTACGAATATCGAATTAAAAATAAATAATATCATTTCACAAAAAATCGACATTTTAATCTAGTCACCTACCAAAGCTATGAAATACGAAAATAGCAGTTAATTTCTAGGATTAAGAAAATTATATATTTTTCGTAACACACATCTAAGATATTATAAAATCATTTACTTAAAAATATAAACGACTAACTTGGATTTTTCATGTATTATTACCAATTCCCTTATTATTTACGCAAAGTAACAATTTGCTTCTCTCCAAACGCATATCACTAGCATCATTACTTATAAATGACATTTCTATCCTTCCTGAGGGTAAAACGGATTTCAGACGACTTAGAACGCGATGCGTAAATATAAATGTCCCTTTCTTATCATTAAGCCTACACTTCAGGAATAACAAAGCGTCCGTAATCCACTTCAGAAACAAATGGAGAAATTGCGGTAATGCTGCCACAGGGCGATTGCGGTTCATTTGCTGAATTTGCAGTTGAATTTATCCGATGCCACTTTTGTCATTTAAATAATGGATTGGAATGGTCCACTTGGGATAAACTTGAAAGCAAATACAATGCGACTAGGATGCTACATCAATAAACTGCTTAACTATTTGTAATTTTGTAACTGGCAAATAAAGCAGAAAGTAACATCAGATGTTTGTCTTACTATTAAATAAATGGTTCTATGTTTTTTTACTATGTTAAAGATTTTGGTTCATTGTTAAATCTGTTTGATAATGACATCAATAAATTATTCCATATCAAATATTGGAATCATAAAAGGAACAGTCAGTAATGGGATTAAATAATCATAAAGAGCATCAAACATGGCACTACATAGAGTAAAACGCTATATTGTGACGTCAGATATTTTCAATTTCTAAAATGTGATTGGAGGATTTTAAAATGAATTCTCTCTGAACATCTAAATCTTACTGAATTAGATTGAAAGGAATTAATTATCTTTTGATAAAAATTTCTAATGTCAATAAGTTTTTAATCTTTTTTTTTCATATCAAATGTTGCACTTATATAAAAAACAGATCATTTTGTTAGGCAATTGCTAATTTTTGAAAACATATCAAAATTATTATTCATTTAATCGCCATTTCCAATGCCAGTTTCAAATCAGTTCCTTATTCTGTTGAGAATGTTTGTAAAATTAAATATCGAATTTTATAAAATAATCCTTTATTCTTTCTATTCTTCAAATATTTATGTTATTATGAAAAATATATAATCGTAATGTCGATATTCTTTAGTGGTTATCAGCATTCACTTAGTCATTTGGAATGTTTCCGAATTATTTGCTAAATATTCTTTTTTCTCAGTAACATCATGAAATGTTGGCATTCAACATGCGTCAATGGTGAATGTTGAATCAAAACATTTTTGTTATGCTAAAATAAAAATGCAATATTTTAAATCATATTTTATTATTAAAGAATATTATGACATATCTATACAGGATAAAATTTGGGTAATAGTTCTTGCAAATAAGTATTTAAACCTGAAGCGAATGGTACATTCTAAATAAAAAAGGAAAATAATACCAGTAATATACTTACACATAAATTATGTCATAAACATAAAATTAATATTATTAAACTGGAAAGTCCACCTCTTTGGTTCTCAGCTTCCAGTTCCCTAACTACTTATCAGAATTTATTTCGCTTGTTGAAGTACATTAGCAACGGTGCAAACACCTAAGAATATAAAAACATGTTTAGTTTTCCATCTACCTGTTTTGTTTGTGTCAATCTTCACCTGAGAATCTTGACAAATGTCAATATTTTCCTTTATATATATAATATAATAATAATATAAATAATAATATAAAATTGAATATAATATGAAATTTGAATATAATATGAAAATGAATTATAATATGAATTGAACATAATATGAAATTTGAATTTTCATTCCGAAACATTGTAGCATTTCAAATTTTTTGACTTGATTTTACATTTAAATCCCCTAATTTATTAGAAAGCATGTCAATTTAAAAATAAAGCCTATTTGACAAAATAAGAGCTTGGTTTCTCGCCAAGTATGACAAAATCAAGCCAATCATCTGGAAGTATGCGAAAGGTCTGAAATATTTAATAACGACAATATATAATAACAAAGTCTTTTTGCAATAAAAAATTAACAGGATTATATTTGGTCAGGAAATCGCCCCTAAATAATTCAACCTCGACATCTAGACAATCTTAAGTCTAGATAATGGCATCTTGTTAAAAAACAAAAAGTCTAACATTAAATCATTTCAAGTTCGAGTCCAAAGCGTTTTTGAAAAATAGCTAAGTGAATAAATGAGCAAAATAATAGAATTTTCAATAAAAAGACAAGCAAAAATTAATGGCACAGATTTATTTAATAAACAAACTCAACATAAAGTTAGCTCACCATGCTACTGGATGTTTTATATTTCACGTTAGTTTATTCATTATTTCACTTTGTTAGATATTTGTATTCTTTACATCCTGTGAGTAAACATTTTGTGCAATACGAAATGTGCAGAAAGAATGTCAGCTCAAAAACATTTTATGGTTTGAAAGTAAGAAAAACGTATATATGTTAATATAAAAACATTTATATGTTATAACGTATAATGTTATATACGTTATATATGCTATATGTTATATATGTGATATGTTTTATGTGTTATACTTTAGTGTTATGTATATATGTTACAACGTTTAATGTATATAAAGATAACTTTTAATCTAATTTAAATCCTAATTAATTTCCTAATTTTAATTTTAATTTAAGCCATATTAACTTCATTCTGAAATGGTCTTTTATTTCCTGATCTAATTCCATGTTTTTATTTAATACTTTTAATACGCGCTCTAGAAAACTGTAAATTCAGCAGGTTCTCTCACTCTGAGGGAAGGGATAAAAATCCTCAATGCGTACAACATTCTTTTAAAGATACCTAGATTTTCCTATACTAAATCTACACGTGTCAAAGAAATCCCTATCAAAATTTTATTGTAAAACTACTGAGGGGAAAATTTCGGTCTCTTTTGTTCTGCTCTTGTGTCGCGATGTTGACTGAAGTATATCTTACCGCTTATTCTTTGTAAATAAAATATGCCTTACGGGATGAAATAAATTGAAGTAAAAAATTCAAAAGTGTCTTTTTCTTCGGCCACGCATCTGCTTAAAATATGTTTACAATTTATGTATTTATGTTATAACGTTAAATGTATATATATATATTATAAACGTATAAATGTTAATAAAAAAGAAGGTTTTAAAGATTGCACGATATGTTATGTCTGTTGAAAATGGAAATGTTTAGCCTTCAACAACAATTTTAGGGATAATACAATGAATTGTAACCCTAAAAGGAGCAACCCTAAATTAGGAAATGTTCTATTTTACTTTTCATATTAGATTCATGACTAACAGAAAAATATCAATATATTAGGTGGCTTTGAAACAAACTGTTATTTTATTTCTAAAAGTATCATAAAACTTTATGTAAAAAATGTAAAAGATTTACAAAATACCACTAAGATTTGCTAATTTAACATATGGATCTTTTTTATTTTATAAACGCATAGTAATGATTTTAAAGTCCTACTTTCATTTTCAAAAATATCGTCGAATTATCAAATGCATAAAGAAAATGGAGAATATCGTTTTGCCTTGAATAGTTAAGAATCATTTACTCTTTAAATAATCCTCCAAACTATTCCTTTTTAAAACCATATAATCTCAGGATATTTTTAAAAGAAAGCTTCATGCTTCCTATAGATATAAATAATTGCAGTGGATTTTGAAGCTTAAAAGTCGAAACGTAAATATGAACACCTCTTTCTTAATGTTAAGACTACACTCCTGGAATAACAAAGCGTCCGTAATCCACTTGAGAAACAAATGGCGAAATTGTGGTAATGTCGGCATCGGACGGTTGCGGTTCATTTGCTAAAGTTGCCGCTGCATTTGTCCGATGCCAGTTTTATCATCTAAATAATGCAGCAGGATGAAGCGAATGATTCACAAGGGATAAAGATTGGAACATAGACGATATTACTAGAAAGCTGCTGCGATAAACCTCTTAATTATTTGCGATTTTGTAGGTGGTTTTGCTGTAGAATGTGGATATATATCCAAATCTTTGTTGTAATATTGTGTTATGATTCCTATTTTATTCCCTAGTATTTTCTATTTATTTTTGAGATGTACTCATTTCTTGACAAAAATTATTAAAAAATTAATATTTCATGATAAAGAAAGATATATATTTATATTATTAAGAAATTATTCATCATTGCGAATTGGTCATGGTGGATAGTTCTCACCACCCTGATGGGTACAGAAAAACTTGGGGTGGGGGTGGGGTGCCTCCTCTCATCGATGATGATAATGATGATGATGATGATCCTTTAGGAAGGATTGTACCGTGGCCGGTAATGGCCTTAGGACTCAACTCCATTTCCGCTAGTGTTGTTGCGGGTTGGAGTAGCCAATTTAATATTATCATTTAAGATTGTTGCAGGTTTGTTAGAGATTCCATTTTTCGTTTTCAAGCAAATTTAATTCATTATCGCATTCATGCTTTGAATAAGGTACATTCATTTTGAAGAACTGATTTTACTAATAAGCAATAAATGCAATACATATCTGATTTTTAATATAAAATATAAGAAAGAGCCCATATTATCTAGCATTCAATTGTATTTTGTTTTCCGTGCGAAAAATTAAATTTGTGCGTTACATTTGTCTTTAAAACATGAATATCATTTGATTGTATAATAATAAGTCTTCGAGTAGAATATTTAAAATAGACTAAGTCTGAGATGTATTAAAGAATGGTACAAAATACTTATATTTTTGAAATTTTGCATGAAGTAATGAAAAAATACCCAAGAAGCAAAAATGTATCGATTGAAAGCAAAAAGTGTTTTAAAAATTGGAAAATATAATATCTTCGGATAACGAAATATATAAAAAAAAAATTCCAGTTTGTAAAGTCCTTAAAATTTTTCGGATAATTTTAAAAACATATAATCGAGATAAAATAATCTGAATAAGAATTAATTGCACTTTAATTCGACTGATGAATAAAATGAATATATATGAAGCATCAAAACATTAGCATAATATTTTTCAATAAAGATATTAATTTTATGTTGTTCTGGAACATCAAAATATAACAAGAATTTGAAAACTAAATTTTAAAACAAAATAGGCATCAAATTTGAATTTATAAGGTTTTTCATAAGAAAAATTTATAAAAATTTAAAATATAAGAAAACAGCATTTAAAGATATAAAATAGTACTGAAACATTAATTAACAAATATGAAATGAACTTAGAAACCAAATTCAAAACAGTTTTATAAAATATGCTTTTTATAAATTAAAAACATTGAATTAAAATATTCAATATTTTCAACAAAAGTTGACTTTTCGGTATTTAAATTTGATTCGCGTAGTAGAAAAATAAAGTATGCTCTATTTTACATATTAAATATTTTTATTTAAATTGAAATTACATTAAATACGCTTCGAACATCAGTTATGTAATTTATGGAATTAAAAATTTTCTTTTTATGAAAATAAAATATAATTTCTTACTTGAACATCTTCAATTGTCAACAGGTGCAGAATGATTGTAAAAAAAAACATCAACTAAATTTTCCTATTGATGTGAAAACACAATAAATAATTTCCATAAATGATTTAATTGATCAACAGATGATTTCTAAAATAAGAATAGTATTTCATATTAATAAAATAAGAATAGAATTTTTATTATTAATTTTGTATGATAGAAAAATACAATTTACTTCAATTTCAAAATAAAACATGGCTAAAGAAGAAAGCCATTTAATGCAGTTTAATTATTTTGACAAAATTGATACAATTCAAATGCGTTCTAGAAATTAAAAAAATGCATTTTATTCATTGCATTGAGAAGTCAAATAAATAATAAGCTATTGCAATCTCATAAATGTCTCAAAAGTAATTTGCATTGGGTGTAGCCAAATAATATTTATTTTCTTCATCCTCTTGTAAGAAAACAAATTCAGAATCACATGAATTGTTATAAAGTAAAATCACTTGAATAAGTCGAATACATTGGTATCAGGGGAGTCAAGAAAGCATACTGTTACGAACCTTTGATGCGGCTTCCCAGCATAGCTGGTTCCATAGGAGGTCCCAGAACTTGGCAACAAACTTGGCTACCATTTGGCGACTTTGGCATCAAAATAGATTATACCCGAAAGATCGTGAATTTTCCCGATCCGTCCAGTAGGAATGGAGATACGCCTCGAACGTTCCTGATTGGTTGAGAGGCTTCTAGTCCCGCCTCCTGAGGTCTATAAAAGGAAGCACCCGCATCTGCCGAGTGGTGGTGAACCGGTGGTGAATTGAGTAGTCGGAAGCGACAGAGAAGAGTGGTCGTGGACCAGTGGAGTCGTTGTAGTTGTGAACCGACGGTGAATTGAGAAGAGTCGTCGGAAGAGACGGTGAAGAGTTCGTCTTCCAGGGACTAGCGGAGCAGCGACGGAGTAGAGCTGCTGTGTATACTGTTGTATGCTGCTGTGTATGCTGTTGTATGCTGCACGTCTCGGCTGAAGATAATCGTCTTCTATGCTGTATATAGTTGTCGTCTTTGTGCTGTCCTGTGTGTCTTCGTGTAAATAAACGTCGTTGTTTTATTTTCTACTGCCGCCTGGTAATTGAGGGTTCTTCACACCATATAACTCCCACTATCCAAACGAACCCCGGAAATTCCGTAACAATACTGTTATTTAAAATGTGTCTAAAGACGAATTCAATATAATGATTTCTATTAACAACGTTACCTTTCATAATAATTATTAACGTTTACCTTTCATAATTCTGATATCAGTTTATAAATTCTTTAGAATCTGATATCAGATCTGTTTTTCTTCAGAATCTGGCTGATGAAGGTTTTGAGCTCTATATTATAATTAAAAAAAAACGAATGGGGATTTTGGAGTAAGTTTTCGTAAAATTAAAACCATAATTTAAAATAGAAGTACAATTTCAATAATGCGAAAACATATTAAATTTTATTTATCTAATTAGTTTCTTTTTTTAGTTATTGGGTTTACATCTAAGCAAATTTATACATATCTATAGTTCATATTTTTTTTAAAAAATACACCAAGTTTATCCCATTTAGCTGCTTGTATTTTGTAGCTATCGTGTTTACTTGCATTCGGACAGATAGACAAGCAAACTTCAAGTAAATTGATTTCTTTTAAAATTTGATAGAAATTTATAAACTTGTTTTTAAGATCATATGCCAAATTTCATCCTTATAGCTCCGTATTTGAATGATTCGTTTTACAGACAGGCGGATATAATACTAAAAATCTGCTTATGAGGTTTGAGATTTTATGAGGTTTGAAACGTGAAGATTCGTCTGTCTGTCCGAAGATTTCGAATTGCAATTAGAATCCTTCGAATATTGCAATATTTTCTCTGTGTGCTTCGTATGCTAGAAAGGGAATAATCAATACCTAAAATTAATCAAAATGAGATATGCAAAGGGCCATAAATTCTTTATAAAGAAATGAAAAGATTGTTCGACTGAAAAGGTAAATTCTATGACAAAACATCTTTTATAATATAAATTACAAATACAATAAGATCATATATAGAACAACATTAAATAGCTGCTATAATAAATTCCCCATTTACCTAAAAGATTTGACATCTGGATCTGCTTGTGCAGACATGCAGGTTTATCTATTAGCTATCTATGCCATCGGTTTCAGTCATACTAGAGCTCTACTACACCCCAAGTCGGGACTACACCTCCCCAAAAAAATTCTTTTGTACATTTGGTGGGAATAGAAAGGCGTAATTTTATACTAGCTCCTTCCTCAAGGTGAAACAATAAATTCTACGAAATACTGTCATCAACTGGATCCATTGAAAGTTGTCGTAGCAAAAAAAAAAAAAAAAAAAAAAAAAAAAGGCCAGAATTAATGAACCGAAAGGGCGTTGTTTTTCATCATGACAACCCGGAGCCACATATTACATTAATCGTTGGAGAGAAACTCTTACAGTTCGATTGGGATGTTTTACCGCATACTGCATACTCTCCAGATCTCGCTCCATCTGATTATTACTTCTTTCTGTCCTTAAAAAATTCACCTCTCGATAAGCACTTTAAATCCATCAGCGAATTAAAAGCGCACTTCGAGGATTATTTCTTGTCCAAAATACAACAATTTTGGAAATAAGGGATAGTGAGGTTTCCTGAGAGATTTAAGAAGGTAATACAGCAAAAGGGCTCTTATATAACGAAATAAATAATGAACAGTAAATATTGTCTATTCATTTCCTATTAAAAATAGGAAATAAACTTATCGGACACCCTAATAGATAATATATTCAAATATAGATAAATTAAATAAAAAAACCAATATATATAATATAGGTGTGGATATAATAATAGAATATGTACTCATGATTTTTTTTTATAATACTTCACTGAATAATAGGGTATGCGTCAATGAATTGTAGGTTTGAATGTAAAAGACGCGATAGCAAGAAACCAATCATATGCATCACTGTCTCGACGGCCTTCTATATCATTCTAAACGAGGTAAATTGATTCCTTCTTGTTTCCTTCGCCAAGAATAACGGCTGTCTGAGGCGACGACATGCAATAGCTCGCCTGGAATAAATGCGGGACTTGAATTTTCTGATTACGGGAACTTTTCCATCGCCAATATCGCGCCGTGCTTTTACGATGAAAGTTGGAAGCTTTGAACCTGATCATCATGAACTATGGGGCCAAAGAAAGGGGCTCGTAAAAGGACTTAGAATGAATGCGATGGGAATTTCAAGGAGCTTTTATTGATCACTGCCGACGAAGAAAAGGGAAATTTCACTGCCTGCACCCAATAGAAGGGATTGGAAATTCTATTTTACAAAAGAACGAAAAGGGGTTTTTGTTAAATGGACTAAAAAGGAAAGTTCTAGGACAGAAAAAAGGATTTATATAAAAAATGGATGGAAATGAAAGAACTTCTAACACAATTTCTGTGAAAACCGGATTGTAAGATGCATCTTTGTTGATGATGAAATTATATATTTTGGATGTTTATTCTTGACGGAAGATATCTAGGCTTTGAAAACTAATAAACAATGTGATCTTATGCTTTCTTCTTTTATGTTTTAACTAGTCGTCTCCGGCAATCGTTTGTTTTGCAGGAAATATTGGTTAAATTTATTTTCAGAGAAATGCTTTAGGTATAACTTCACGACCATAATTCCGCCAAATTGTCCGACATTCAATCTGTGTTATTTTAATTGTCTTACTTAAAATCTGTTTATTGTGTTCATGTATTTTTCTAATGGAGTCGGTCCTATAGCATCATTATGCTATTTAAAACCTAATTGCGTGGGTGGTACAATTCTTCTAAATTGTAATCTTTTAAATTTCGAGTTATCACAATTCTAGTATTTTCTTTATTTGTCTTTAAACCGCACAGATATTAAGCAATCCTTCTTCTTTAACTTCCAGATATGGAAGAAAATATTTCGATTCAATTTTTGATGAGGCCAGGTAAACTGTTGGAATTTAACAATATGATCTATTGTTGGAAATAATGCAAATGCATATTCTTTTAAATTGTCGAAATTCTGCTCCGATTTCTACGATTATTAAATTACTGTCATTAAAAATATAATTTTTATGCACGAAAATGGTATTAAATAATTTTTTGTGCAGTAATATTTTTGGTAAACATTTTGGAACACGCCAAATTTCAGCTTAATTTTTATATAAATTAAAATTTTAATTTTAAAAAATTACTCCTATGCGCACCTTTCCAATCTTCCAGGCATTTGTCTTCCAAATCGCATGATTATAGGCCATACGTTCTGGCCTATAGAGAATACAGGCAAACACTCACGCATTCATCTTTATTAGTAGTAGAGACAAGATATATATATATTTTTTACGAACAATAGAAAATTTATAATTCAACTTTTTGGTTATGCCCTGTAAAGACTTTAGCTGTATTCATTCGATAGGCCGGGTCATTACATTCATCCAAAACGCTACAAGAAGCATATTTATAGATTCTAGAGAAATGTTATAAAGTGTTAAGAAAACGGCATGTTTTCATTTCTCTTTTTTTATAACTAATATCTCGTTCTTATGTTATTCTATGATTAAAGTACTAATTCACCTTCAATAAAATGTCTATATACTGAATATTTTTCTCATGTTCATTTAAATGAAATAGTAAATACTTTATTCTACGGGGAAAAAATACAAATTCGAGTTCATGAGTTTTTTTATTTACTAAAGGAATTCCAAAAATTTATACAAATTTCATAATTGTTTTTTGTTTATTTCTATTTTATTTATATATATTTAATTAATGCTTTATATTAACGAAATTTTATGTTATTTATATCAATTTAGACAGTTTATTTAGATTTTTTTTGCTGAATTGTTGCAACTATCTTTTTTTGGAAAGCAAATTTTTAACTCGTATATATTTCCTTTAGCGATTTACATCATGCATTTTATTTGAATAATCAAAAGTTGCAACGCAATTTAAATTTTAGTAAATTATTTGCTTTTTTCATTAATTTTATTTTTATCGATCAATAAATAAAAATTTGATGTCATAGATATAAAATATTTCTATGACATATGAACATTCTCTATTATATTTCAGCTAAATTAATTTAGGGTGATACAATAATATATGTAATGTAATTGCCATTCTACAATAAATTTTATTTCAAAAATAAAAATTGTCAAATTAAATTATTTTTTAACTTTGTTAATAAAATAATCACAAAAATGCCATTTAACACTATTAAAACTATTAAATCAAACATTTTCTGTCTACCAAACTTAATGAGACAAATGACAAATTCATCAAATCTCAAGAAACAAAAATCAATTCTTTGTACAACAAAAATTCGAACAGACGATTAACTAATAAAGTGATGCCAACATTAGAGACAAAAAGTACTGATGGAGCTCCACAGAAAGAAAATATAATTTCTCTTTATTTTTCACTGCCGATAATGGTTTCTAGAAGGGTTGTCTTAAAAAGAATCAAGACCTTAAGAAAGTAAGTAAAAATAAAAGAACTTTTGCGAGATAGTTGTCTAGATGTAGAAAGAGACAATTATCGAAAGGCTGAAATGTCAAAATGCGAGAAGGAAAAAATCCTTCAACCGCGACCGGATCCATCGCACTTCTCCCATTGCTTCACTTATCGATATGTCACACGTGTCAAATGTCCCTCGATATCTTGCTGGTGACAGCACGATTCATAAAGAGCTGCTAAGTTTTATATATATATAGTACATTTATTCCCTTTCCCGAAAAAATTATTTCACACTAGAGATTATTGCTTATTGAGCTAAAAACTTTTACTTTATTTTAGTTGGATTTCGTGTACTATGTTTTCATGTGGCCAAATTAAAATAATATTTGTGAAGAATTATTTCGTATGATATTAACACCTAGCTGTTTTTTTGATTAGCATTTGGTTCGTCGATATTAATGGTTGCTAAAATTAAAACTAGCCGCTTTTGGCGACTAGCTTGCCCGCCAAGATTATTGACTTTTTAGGTTATTAAGCGATTAATATGAAATACCTTTTTAAAAATTTCAGTTTGTTTGATATGACTTAAAACTCTAACTTTAACTTAATCATTCTGTAATAAATTATTGTGGGCAAAAATTAAAAGTCTATGAAATATAATTAGAATTAATGATTAAAAAATAAATTAAAACTAATTAATTAAATCTAAATTAGCAACTTAGACAATTTATTTGTCTATTTATTAATTAGTTATAAATATTAATAACTAATTAATAAATAACTAATAAATTAAAAATTAATTAAAACTAATTAAAACATTAATTAAAAATAAGAAAAAATCAACAATTGGAAAATAAAATATTAGTAGCGAAAATGAAAACGATTTTTCTTTTCAATAATGAAATCTACTTCTGTAAAATACATTTAAAAATATCTTTTAAAAATTAATTAAAAATTAAACATCGAATGAGTAATAATCCTGAAACGATAATTTTGTAAATTTTAAGAGGATGAAAAAATCTTTTTTTTTTACATTGGACATATATATATAAAACACATTAATAAACTATCGACAATTTTTCGCATAGTTCTTAATTAATAGAATTTTCAAATTAATTTTAATAAAATTTTTAAAAAAGTTTCTGGAGAGTTTTTTAAATCTCTAAATGCCATTTAAAATATATATGCCAAAGTTTTTTGTAAAACAGTCTGACTAGTTCAGCACCCATCCATAACATTTATTTTTATTATTAGTAGATATTATGCTGTAATGTCGATTAAAAATGTTTTTAGAAAGAAAAATAAATCAAGATTTCAATATGCATTTTGAATATTCTTAAATATGAACATAAGAACAATTTAAATGGAAGTCCAGAATGATTATTTTCGGATTATTACAGTTTTGTATATATAATATGACATGAAACAATAAGAATGTCTGATATGAACGAAAGAGATGCTTATTTTCGGATCTTATAGTTTCGTGAATAGTTAGTATTATGAGACTTATGCTCGTCTGGCTCTCAGGTACAGAAATAATTCTTTGAATAAAAATTGGTTCCTGCTTTTCTGTTTATTATGGAAGATAAAGAAATCCGGCCAATCTATCGAGAGAGTAATTTTGTTTGATATATGCAAGATCTGTTAAACGAAATGAACAGCGAAAGATAAGCAAGGCAATCATCGCATCTTCTGACTACCGATTTTTGTCCTGCTGACAAGAGCAGATTAGAATGGCAAAAAAGCCTTTCAGCATGAAATGGGAACACCAGTAACAATCCAAAGTAAATCTATAAAGCGCAACTCCCAGAACATGAAATATATTTCTTTGCTGTTTGTTGCATTTGGAAAAAGCAGCTGCGCACAGTTTATTGGCCTTTCAGAAACAAAGGAAAGCTTCTTATAACATTCTTTGGGGAATCATTCTTTTGAAATGATCAATACCACTGTTGGCATTTTTTTTCTTACCTCAGATCCATAAAAATTGATTCTATTTTGGAAGGAAGTTTCGATGTATCTTGATTATAGACGATGAGTTTTATATTTTTCCTTCTGTTCGTGTCGAAGATTGCAAAATGCAGCATCTTTTTAAAAAGGCATTAATATTTGTTGTTAGAATGTTTTATCTCAATTTTGGAACAGTTAAACAGGACTAGAAAACTTTTTTTTTTTAATTCTTCGATATTTCATGAATCCGTAATCCATGGTATCATAAATTGACAATAATAATGCTTTGAAGCTTTCTAAAACTCTTGGAGGAAATTAAAAATTTCACGGCTCCTTTTATTTGCCTTATTATAAAAAGCAAAAATCCAAATTTCTCTCTTGGCCTCAATCAACTTAGAACAGGTTTTCCTTATATTTAAAGTGAATAATTTATCAACATGTAAATAAAGCTAAACAAGAATAAAAATTATCTGATTGTAAATTTCATTTTGTATTTACATTATTTTATCCGAGATTGTAACAAATGTTAAGGAGCTGCGGCCTGCAATTTTTTTTATTTCGTATTTATACTGATTCATTATATTCTTTTTTTTGTGGATCTTCCGCAGTTTTTGCTATTAATATTTTTAGGTAGATTACTATAGGAATACTACCTATTGCAGTGGTTCCTACGACAATACTTCAGGGAAATTTTTTCTGTTCTTTACCGATCATTGTCTCTAGAATAGTAAACCAAACTGGGTTCAAAAATTTAATATATATATATATATATATATAGAGAGAGAGAGAGAGAGAGAGAGATTCTTATGACGCTTTTCCCATGTTATGTTATCAATAGGATAACTACAGTAATTTTGTTTGTATTTTAACTCACTTGAAAAAAATTAGTTATTAGAAATGTAAAAATATCGGACGAGTTCGTAAATCTCCCATCTTGCTCAAAGGGGATGGAAATGGTGGAGTAGAACATTTTCATTTCGCTACAACATTCTTAATATTGAAGATAGAAATATAAATCCAATAAGATAAATTAGTTATTTTGAAAATAAAAAAGAAGATTTAGAAAATAGAAATTATTGCCTGAAAAGCGATTTCCACCCCCTAATTTTCTCTGTTTCTGACATCAACTATTTATGTTACCAGATAGTAATTCAGATGTAATGGAATCTACGTTTGTCTTAGAGCTTGCCGAAGGGAATTTTTTTATTTCGTATTTGGTGTTATAATTTTCTTGTTGTTGAATCACCAATAATCACGCCACTGTTTTTCTGTAAGTAGTTTTGATTTGTGTGTTTGTGAACTATTTAATTTAAATAATTACAGGTCGTTATTGTTTACGTTTAATTTAATTATATAAACTGAGACAATATGTAAATGTACAGATAGTAGTAGTAGTGAAAACATATAAATGTGGTGTTGGCAGGACTTTCATTTGTATTCAAATGATTCATGTAAAAAAGATTTTGCGTGATTATAGCCTTATGACAAGAATTAACAGACTTTGAACACGGAATGGTAGTTGCATATGCAATTCTATTTCCGAAATTGTTAAAGAATTTCAGAGTCTTCGAGCAAAAAGTCTTGTATTCTTCGAAGATTACATATTTTGTAGTGATATTCGTCGCCAAATCACCTATTGTGCCCAATTTTGTAACCGAATTGTGAGTCAGTGAATTAGCTGCAATATCTGTTCAACTATGATAGTATTATTGCAGGAATGCAATGTTAGTATTCATTCGTAATAATATTTTATTAAGTGCAATTGAAATTTCAAAATTTACAAATCATGAATTGTTATAACAATCTCAATGATTGTCATATTTAAAGAGAGTGATGTGTTATGCTTAATGTCTCGTATTAACAAGATATTATTATTATCAGTTAAAGATGAATGTGAAATATGTAACCACTAAGAATATATAAATTTAATGAATGGATTTATTATATTTTTTAATAAAATATTTCATATATTGTGTGATTTACCTTAAAAGTTTTACAGGCTGAATATAGAAATATGACTAACCTTTAAATTTATAATTTTTGATAATGCATATCTTCAGATTTACATTAAATCAGAAAACTTTTTAAGGTTCTGATTATTTTATTATCCTTTAAAACATTTTGCAACTTCAAGTTGGACTTACGTGTGGGTAGAAAAATGATGTGAAAAGTCATGAATAAAAACTGAAATTAAAAATCATTATCAAAAATAAGATTATTATCTCAGTTCTTAAAGAATTGTGCTTGGCTTTATCATTTTTGTGAATGAATGCATTTTGCAAAATAAACAGATAACCAAGAAATCAATTTAAAGAGAAACATAAGAAAGAAGGGGAAAAAAAGCTTAAACACGTCAAAAAAGTAACCTTAAATAAAGAAATGACTAACTTTCATCGTTTTATTAATAACTACATTTTTAATAGTTAATGATCATTTTAAAAGTATAAGAAAATGGTTGTTTACTAAATGAAGAATGTTTCTAATAGTTACCTAGTTGTAGAAGCCGGTATCCAAGAGACAAAAATAATCCTTCAACCGCAGTGAAATCTATTACGATTCGTCCATTGCTTCACCTTTCAATTTATCAGGAGTGTCAAATATCTCTCCACCGATTGCTTGTGACAGCACGATTCATATATGCCGGGAAAAGAAGCAAACAAGCAAAATATATAAAAAAGTATATGCATTTGTCTTTGGCATATTACTTCTTAGAGCATCTGTTAGTAAGTAATAGCGTCTGATCAACTTAAAATGTTTTACTTAGTAAATGTTCGTTATTAATTTTATTAATATTGATAGGTATTTTTCTGGGTTTTTTTTTGTCACTCTTATATGAATTAACTTCTGCATTTTCCGTAACTTCCGTTATCATTCTATTCGTGTATATTTAAAATAATGGTTTTTGATTTTGAATTTTTACAAAAATCTGAAATGTGTATATTAAAAATTAGCTACAGAATTTCAATAACCATTATCACTAAAGAAAATAAAATTGAAATAAAACTTTTACTATATTTACTGATAAAAAATCTCAAGTAAAAAATAATGCTGTCCACCCTAAAACAAGTTGTTTAACCTTGTGAATAACATTAATTTAGCCTGCCAATTAACTTTGAAGAAATACATCTTATCAAAGAAACGCTAATGATACGAATGTACAATATTAAATTATACTAGCATTATAAACAAGTTACGTATTTGTTCTTGTAAAGTGGATAAATCTGTCCAGATGTGAAATTTGGTGTTCTGCCATGATTTTAAATTGTGATATCTTTGGAAAATGCAATGGAAAATTCTGAAGACAGATGATCATTGATCCCTTATCTAGAGGATATCTTACGTAGAGGATGATTATTTAGAGAATGACTATCTAGAAAATACCTTATCTAGAGTGAGGCAGAGGACTATCACATGATTTCATATCAAATAAAAATCCATGTAGATTGAAAACAGATTCCTTGCTGAGATTTGTTTATTAATTTCTAGAAAAACGTTTACATTTTTATTACTTTTTTGAAAGCATTTTCCGATTAAATTTTGAAACACTTGATATATCATATCTAACCAATATAATCTACCAAGATCTGATATGATTTTGATAGATCATATTTAATCTCTGGAACAGAGTGATTCTGAATTTAATTAAAAAATATATTGCATTACAAGTTGCAGATTAGCATCTCGTATATTTATTATACTAAAAATATTTTTATTAGTACAAATGCAATGTTTTAATCAAATAAAATGATTGACTTGTTTGACTCTTGTTTCGTTTGATCAAAATGCATGAAATATGATTTGTAATGCGAATTTCAAGTGTAAAACCTAAATTAATCTTTTTAAATTTTTGGAAGTTATTGTACAGCTGATTTCATCTTTAGAATGTTGATTGATTTTGGATTTAAAATTTTGTACTGATGTCAAAATAGTTAAATGAATGCATACATTGTTATATCTTCTTATTTAGAAAAATAGTTTGTCAAGATAATTGTAAAACTGTTGGGAGAATATAAAAATACAAAGGCTGAAAAGAGAAATCAATTCAATTTTTGGAGTGTTGAGTCTGGTATTCCGAAGCTTTCGGATTATGTCTATTATATAAGTCGCAATCTACTGTTTGCTTGTGTTTATAGTGTATACAAGTACTGTTCCTTATGAAAACCCTCATTTGGTGTTTATAGTGTATACAAGTACTGTTCCTTATGAAAACCCTCATTTGGTGTTTATAGTGTATACAAGTACTGTTCCTTATGAAAACACTCATTTGGTGTTTATAGTGTATACAAGTACTGTTCCTTATGAAAACACTCATTTGGTGTTTATAGTGTATACAAGTACTGTTCCTTATGAAAACACTCATTTGGTGTTTATAGTGTATACAAGTACTGTTCCTTATGAAAACACTCATTTGGTGTTTATAGTGTATACAAGTACTGTTCATTATGAAAACACTCATTTGGTGTTTATAGTGTATACAAGTACTGTTCATTATGAAAACACTCATTTGGTGTTTATAGTGTATACAAGTACTGTTTCTCATGAAAACACTCATCTGCTTATTTGGGGCGTATGCTTCGTACTTTCGTGGATTGATCGTTTATTGCTATTATCTAGCTTATTGTATTAACTCTTAACCGGAGACGTGCGGTCTGGGAGACCGCTAGCGATGGATTTTCTATCACCCCTATTCTATTTTTAGCTCAATGGAATGGATTGACCCTGTAATTTCCTGTTTTGTGACCTTCAATACACGTGCACTTTTTCAACCGATTTCAGCAGATGCTTTTTTAAATTATTCAGTTATTTCTTTGAGCGCGGTCTCTAAGACCGCATCTCCCTGTTAGCGTCCCAGTGATAAACAAGGCTTAGCAGATGGCGCTAAAACTTGGGGCCCGAAATATCATCCAATTTACTGATCCTATTATGAAGCAGTGCTCCAGACACTCTTAAACAAAGCAGAAAGTGATTTTAGTGATAAGGGTAATTGTACAGAAGAGTTTTTCGATGAAAGTTCGCATTGAACTGATTTTGATATGTATATTCAAACATAATCAATTTTTCTAGTAATAATGTATTTTGAAAAAAATTATAAAATAAACTAATATACCAAGATATATATATACAGAATTTATAGGTTGATTTTTATACTAGTTCTTAACCTGTATGTTTAAAATGCCATATAAAACCGTACTATGAAAATCACACAAGCCGATAAAAATTGACCGATTTTACTCATTGTTATTTTTTTCTTTATTTTTCATATAATTGTTGAATTTTACATTATATTGTCTTCTATATACCTTCATATACTGTAAAACTAAATATGATTTAAAAAGTAAAAAGTAATATGCTTTTTCAAGAATATTATTTATTGTAACATATAATTTGAGTGGAAAATGTATGTTCCAATGCATTTGCTTTTTTCAATGACAATATATTTTGAAAAATTTCTAAAACATATCTATATATCAAGAAAAATATCTGCAAAATATATTGGCAGTTTTTCATACTAATACATTCATTAGAAAATTTATTTTGAGTCTAAATGAAATGCGGTCTCGTAGACCGCACCTCCCCAGTTAAGTCCAAAAATTTCACCTCCCCAATTAAGGGTTAAAGTCACCATTTACAAGACAGGTGTTTTCCTTAACAATATATTAATATTCATTTGTTATATAAAACGAATATCAACACTGCATAGCATAAATTCTAAAGATTCCATTCTTTCTTATATAAAATTATAAGCAATAATTCATCCCTATAATAATTTGATCATCAAAACAAATTATTCTGCATTAATAAATAAATAAATAAAAACGTTCATTTCTAATCCATTACAAATCTTGGCTTTTAAAAAGAATTAAGAACATAAAAAGACGAAACTGGAACAAAAAAAAAAAATCCCTTGTCGATGGAAAGACATTACCGATATGTTGTCTAGTTGTATAAAGAGACAATTATCGAAGGGCTGAAATGTCAAAATGTGAAAAGCGTAAATTCTTTAACTGCGCAGAACATATCGTCATTCTTTCATTGTTTCATTTGTCATATGTCTGTCTTGCCAAATGCCATTCGATATCATGCTAGCGCTAAGGAGGAAATATATTATATTATATTATACGCCAGTATGTGTGTCAAATATTGTTCTTTTACAGAATATGGTAGTACATGACATTCATATAAATTTGAATTACATTTTATTGTAATGATTTTTTTGTTTCTCTGTCTTCCATGTATTTTCTTATGCATTTCGTCCAAGCTTTAAAAATTGTAAATAATGATTCATAATAAAATTTTAGGAAATGTATATGAATTTTGTTATTACAAAACATTTAGAAATTTCATATTGATTGAATTAATCAAAACGCTTCCAAAAATGTCCATTAGATTTTAAGTGATATAAATATATAACAACAAAATAAGTATAAATATTTTTATAGTTGGTTTTTATCGTTTTTTAATTCATCACATGGTTATATCTTAAAAATGGTCAGGTAATAAAATTTTCATGCCGTCTGTGCATTTTAATATTGAATATATTTATTCAATGGTGACTCATTTAAATCTAGTTTGTGGAGAAATGTGTATTTTTAATAGTGATTAATAATTGTTTTTCAACATTCTAAAATAAAACAAATATTTTTAAACTTATATATACTTTAATTATAACGTTGAAAAGTGATTTGGCTAATTTAATTTAAGCTGAATTTAACAATCTACGTCTTATTCCATGAAACATATAAAGTATGAGATATTAACATGCCGCGCAGGCATACACAAATCACTAGCAGAGAGTATAAAAACGAGGCAGCAAGTTGAACCAAAATTCTTGTTTGCCGCATCATAAAGAGGTCCTTCGATCCTCTTATGAATACTTCGCCTTTTGTAGTCACTCAACATGGTATAGTATTTTCTTAAAAATCTGCAAATATCATTTTTTAAAAGAGATAATGCCATAACTCTTGAATTTTCCCGAAACTTCATTTTTGTTGTCAAAGTTGACAAGTTCGTTGACATGGTCAAAAGTCACTGAATTTGCAAACATTAGAATATTTGCATTTTTTTTTTCAATGAAGAGAAAAACGTTTCATTAAAGTTATGATACAGATTCTTAATAATATTTTAAGAGTAAAGTACATTCTTATATCCATGCTAATAAACTTATCATATTTTAGAAATACAAAACTTATTTCATGTTGGATGAGGTGAATCCTCAGTGCTAAACTGTAGTGAGAAATTCTGAAAATTTTAATTTAAAAACTATATATGTCTTCTGTTGTTGTACCTTACGTTATTAATTACTTACATTTGCTTTAATTATAATCAAGAATTATGGATCACAGTTGTTGCTCATCATTTTTGAGCATTTTTAAATAAAAAACATTTTTTCTTTATAATATGTAAAGAAATTTATTTCTTTTTATCGATTATTTGATATATATATATATATATATATATATATATATGTAATGATATTTTAAACTTTTAATTTAATCCAAATTGATTTCTAAAATTTTATCTTAATTTAGCCCATAGTAAAATATTATCTTATTTTATGATCTTATTCCACGCATCAAGCTGTGTAAAAATTACTGCGCAATCAATATACGTCTCAAGAGAAAGTGATCCCTTCTGTGCCCTTGAAAAGGTGTCAAAGGTCACCATGTGTATTGAATTGGCGCGTGATCGGAAATCCCATCTTATATAACACTAGTGATCATTTGTTCATCCCTTCTTTCTTACTTCTGCTTTTATGCCACGCTGTGGCGAACGTGCTTTGTCCACGTCTCTGCTTGTAAATAATTATGCTTTCACAAAACGGATATTAAAATTAATTTTAAAAAAATACAAAGTCTCTTCACTGCTTCAAACCTGCCTTCTACTTTTCAAAATATGTTATATATATGTTGTCGGATATGGTAGATGTACTCGATGGTCGTCAGTTCACTTATTAACTTATTAAACTCCAATGATCTTTCATGCAACGTTGGAAGCTTTATCTATCCATGATGACAACAAACATTTGCCGCTCAGCCTACACCCAATTCAAAATTCAAAGCCCCTCAATGAGAACATTCTTCGCTCTATCTCCGATATCTAAATATTGATTCCATTTTTCGAGTTTTGCCGCCAAAGTAGCAGCTTCACAGTCAGATTTTCTTTTCTTTCGTCAGATTCTTTTCAAATTGGCAGATTCTTATTCGGTCTTCCTTCCCGTGTTTTCTACATCTGATATCATCGGACGTCTTAATAATATTTAAAAAGGCAATGGAAGAGTAATGTACATGTATTTCTTAGGCACTCAGATGATTGCTACCCGAGAGACGAAAAAATTTCGTTACTCAAAAACGATAATCAATTTTGAAATCTATTCATTAGTATTGCCACAGACGGTATGTCTAAAAGTAGAATCAACCCATAATATCGTTTTAAATTCATTTGCTCTTAATTTTTTATTAATTAAGACTTTAGTTTTACTTTTTTATTAATATTTTCTAGTCAACTGAATATAAATATTACGAAGTAATAATATGCGTTATAATTCATTGCAAACAATACTGGCAAAACAAACTTCAAATGTCATGCGTCATGTGAATCGTTATTTACCAATCACAAAGCGAATAAAGTGTATTGTTTACACACAATTTTTTATATAATAGAGAGTGAATATATTTTAAGGCATAATTTTTTCCATCCTTAATAGAATAATTGCATCCTTAATTAGAATAAATGCATTTCTGACTTATTCGAAATATTCTAAAACTTCTTACAGCACTCAGTATTTGAAGTTCAATATCTTAAAGTTTCGTAGCATTATTTAAATCATCTTTTAAAACATGCCCAATTTTAAAAAAATGAGCAATTCAGTATCAAAAAATATGAGAGATTTTATTGCTATAATTTATTCAAAATTTTTATTTTCCTCTCTGAATATACCACATTTACAATGATAACTCATCATATCCATCACCGTGAAATTGCTAAATTTATGTCATTTTTCACTTGAAAATGTTTTCCAGATTTGAATTAAAAAAAGGGCGATGTTAAATGATTCAAACAAATATATATATATATATATATATATATATATATATATATATATATATATATATATATATATATATATATATATATATATATATATATATATATATATATATATATATATATATATATATATATATATATATATGCACTGTCTATAGTGAATGATTGCTTTTCTCCTTTCTAGCAATAAACAAGCGTTGCAATCTACTCTGGAGATCAAAACATCCAAACGTTATCTTGAGATTTATTGCCAAAAGTAGAATAAAATTTCCATGGGCAATTGCAATTCGTCTTTTGTTAGAATTCAGTCTTGGGTAAAATAGTTTCCATTGGTTAAGGCTTCAAGATTTTTTCTTTTCTGTATAAAATTATGCAACCATTTCTTTTATGTGTCGATGCTTTCATTCATTTTAATAATTGCTATTATTTTCTTTTCGAAGAAAATGAATTGAATGCAATTATTTTTCAAATCCTTTTTCAAACATTGCAATTACTCATCCAAATTTTTGTTTTCTTTATACAAATTAATACCGGAAATTTCTGGTAAATCATTCTCTACGTTATTTCTCAAAGGAAAAAAGGAAATTTATCATGTGATCAAATAGTCAGGATTAATTGCAGGCTAAATTCCATCCAATATAAAAAATACAATGCTTGCGAATGACTTGTGATTACAAGCATTCTGAACTTCTTCAAGAAAGGTTACCAGGAAGCTTCCAAAACTCATTGGCTCCATTATGATTAAAAACTACTCATAGGACTGTCCTAGTTACAAAACCGAAGTTATTGAAGAAAATCTTTAATACTTTGAATAATTTTTAAATGAAATGTAATTAAAAACACTAAAAATTATCTATCAACCAAGAAAAATCAGCGCATAAAATTTGATAACTAAAGATTTGATTTTCTTCTCACGCATATCGTATCATGCAATAAATGTTATCACGTTACAAAGACTGCATTTCATATTACAAAAATTAGCATGTTAAAATGAGGATAAAAAATATGCATATTAAAGTAAAATGTGCTTATCAACTCCCCTTCCCCCCAAAAAAAGTGATACAAGCGTTTGTTTAAATGTTGCAATTACGCTTACATATACTTCCAACTACAAAGTATGATTAATAAAGGAATGCAATTGTATTAGGAGGCTATGATTTTTATGAAAGCCTATAGTAAAAAGTTTAAAAAAATTAAATTTTGATACAGCTCCTGGTGGAAAAGTGCATGAAATTATGGCGACAATCTTTCATTTATCTATAGGCATTCAAAATTTGATACTCTCGATGAACACAATTGTGCGAACCATTAATATTTAAAAATATAAGCAATGCACATGAGCATTAATACGATCAAAGAATGTTATTTTCTTTATTGTCATCGTACTACTTTTCTGAAAGTCAACGTTCATCTGAAATAACGTTGATCTTTAATTTCTCACACTTCTCTTCCCTTCTTTAAAATTTGAATTGCAATTGCTTAATAATCAAAATCAAATATAGAATGTGTGTTTATTATATTTTTCTTTTCAAATAATGACTGGATTATGAACTAATAATCAAATATCTGCATAAGATATTTTTATGTATTGAATACATCTGCATTTCTAAAATTATTGATTTTATTTAAGTTTGTCATATGTTTTTTTTAAAAATTGGAGATAAGTAATTTCTTCAATTGTTGCAGATAGAATGGTGAAGCTATTTGTATGAATGTATGAATGAAAGATAAGCATTTTTTCAATCTATACTTATGTTATGAAGGTCAAATGAATTTTTTTTCATTTTCTTAAATATAATGTCGGCGCTGCCGAGCTTTTTTAATTCTTATTCCTCATCAGAAAAATTAATAAGGCAAAGACTGCCCTTTGAGTAAATAAATGTAAACGAAAATAATTGGCATGACACCATATTTAAATTTTTTGACAACATTTAATTGACGTAGGACGAAACATAACACACAAGAACACTATTACAAAATTTAGTACGTTAACATCATAGAACTTTCGAACATCCAAACACCTTCTCTCCTCCCCGTCTCTCCCGCCGTACTCCTTCTCCACACTCTTCCCTTCAGTTCGTTTTCTGGTTCTAATCATCCGCAGCGCCCTCACATATAAGATAAATTATTTCCACACAAACGCGTTTTATTTGATATAACTATATATTTGGAAGTATACATATCAAATAATATTCAAGAAAAATGTATTCTTGTTTCTATTTTTTGAGACAGTTATTTAGTAAAACTGGATAAATATATTCAAATGTAACAACTGTTATTGATGGAATCACATTTAGCCAATAATAGTGTGTAATGGCCTCAGAAGGGCAAAATATTTAAATGCAGTTTTATAAGGTTCAACGGAGACCACAAGAAGCTATGGAAAGGTAAAAATAATACTGATAACTTATCAGGCATTTAAAGGTATTATAGGATCGTTAAATAAATCATTGAGCTGTTTTATCTCATCAAAATTTCAAAATTTTTGCTGGTACGCTTTTATTTTCGGAAAAATCCATAAAAAAATATAAAAAATATCGTGCACCAAATATCATGGTGGTTTCATCAGTATGTAATAATGGACAAAAATGCTATTAAACATTTTAGATATCTGCAGAATCCCTAATTATGCTCATATTATTATTTATTAATACATATTCTTCACATAATAATTATGTTTATTAATCCACAAAATATTTTTCAGGTAGGTTCTTTCATGCTCTTGAAAAAAATCAGCTTACAAATTTTGTGCATCTTTATGAAAACAGTTACCAATGAGTAAGTACATTATTATACAAAAACAATTGGTAATAAATACCAATTTCATTTCGCACTAGAAAACGAAACTATTGATTTTTTTTAGTATGTAGGAATTTTTTAAATATGGCCTAACAATATTCGATATCCAGTTGTTTTCAGTGATTAACATTTAAACATCAACATCCGGATCAAGTTAATTACGTCCTTCTTCCAATTATTGTTTTATTAAAATTCTCACAAAACCTTTTATATTCAGTGAACGTGTAACAACCAGATAAGAATAAATGGAAAATAAGTCTTCAAAATTCTAAAAAAAGGTGTGATTCCCAAATAGTAATTCTTCATACGTCAGTTCAGAAGCCGAAATAAAAACACAGTTGATAAAAATTTATAATGTGAATGATAAATTTCTGTACTGAAAATAAAGAGATTCTTCATACGTCAGTTCAGAAGCCGAAATAAAAACACAGTTGATAAAAATTTATAATGTGAATGATAAATTTCTGTACTGAAAATAAAGAGTTTATATAGCATATAAAGAGTATATAATAGCATAATATTTTTTTGAATATTTTAGCTTAAAGTCAAATACAATAACTGTGCTAAAGACAAATGTAAATATGATTTAAGCATAGAAGATGCATTACGTCAATAAAAATGTAACATTTTATTTTTAAAGAATTTTCTCCTGGAAGAGTAGCTCAAAGAAATCAATTATTTTCCAAAAGCTAAAAAAATTATTATTAAAATATTTTATTTTATTTTATATATTTACTTTAATTTAATTTTAAGAATAGTAATTGCTATAATTTGGTTTTTAGAATATTTGTGTCTATTTTTTCCCATTAGTTTTCATTCTTAAAAGGTCTGTGGTAAACTATTTGAATCTCTTCAAACTGTGTTGCCAATAATTCATTTGGCTCAAAATTTAGGACGTGTAACATTTTAAACAATATCAAAAAGTGATCAAAATTTGCAGAAAGAACTCATTCTTTAAATGCTATATCAATATGAAGATTCCTAAATTATTACATATTTTACTTAAATCTTAAAAATCATATTCTTTTTCTCACAAAAAGAAACATTCCATGTTTTAAAATAATTCAGGAAGGCCCCACATTTAAACCTCTTTTTCATGAAAGCACAATTTTCCGTTCGCAATAACTGCATTTTCACATGCCGAAGAAATGCATATCACTACTTTATTCCCCCGCCGATTCGAAAGTTCTATTTCCCTGAGCGCATCTCCTCAACAATAGAACTTCCGAATCCCGAATCGATAAAGCCGTAGCATAACAATAACGGGGTAACTCAAAATTGCAAAGAATGAGCCAAGTGTTTAGCAATCCCAGTAGGAAAGCATAGCGGTGATGGGAAGACAAAAATGGTAAAACTGATGCGGAGGATCAGAGCATCCTGGGATTATGGGAGGCAGCGGTCACGTACGCGCCGTTGTTAGAATTCGGGACAGGCCGCAATCAATATTTTGGCCCTTTCCTGGCACCATGCCCGGACTGTTCAACGTTCTCCTCAGACTGCTTGGCTCCCGGATCGTCCCGTCTCCAGAAGACGACCAGCACAATAATTCAATTTTGATGACATTCCGGTGTCGTTACATCGCAGATATCCATCAGTAGATCAAAACACCAGAGATTTGAAATACTGTTGAAAATGGGATGGCTAGACGCATGAATCAATAGTTAGATGTCACAAGTTTTAGAAATTAAAGTACATATTTTCATGATACATCTGCATTTTGTATTTTTTGATTATTTTCTGAATTCCGTGTCTTCAAGTATGCTTTTCAATGCCTAATGCATGATGAGTTTCTAATTTCTGTCTTATATTTTAGATTTTAAGCTTTGTATTTCTTTTTGACTTATTATTGAAGGTTCACACTAAAGGGTTTTCACCTTCTTCAGCGATAATATTAAAAATGGTATGTAAATATATGAAAATGTTATACATTGCGCGGTACCATCGCATACAGCGCCATCTGATAGCAAAATGCGTTATTGTTACTTATATTTTAAACATCGATTGAAACATTGTTGAGAATTGTTGATTTAATTCAAAAAAGACGCCCTGTTGATCTTAGTGTTATAAAAAGAATAAAGAAATGCTTAAAACGATCAATTTTTTTCACTAACACATGAGGAAACATGTTAAAAATGAGAAAAGTCCATTGATTCAAGATTGGAGAAAGTGGAGACCACTTTTCGAGCCATTAGGTCCTGTCATTCAGTTATTTTTTGCTACAATATTTCCACTAAATACATACGTTTATTGTCCTTTACGGAGGTTCCCTGTCACATTGGAACAACACATTAGTCCAAGTAATAGATTTCCTTTCGTTTACATTTTATAGCATCCCAATTTCAGAAATTTCGGAGAAACAATTCTGCATTTTCTTTTTTCAATGTTATTTCACACTCTAAATTTATCCCATTAAACATTTTTGTTGATATCCATTCATTTGTCCAACGGTTCCGAGAATGAACGCCAATTTCGCCCTTTGCCTCCAAATGACCCTATAAAAGATCTCATCTCGTTGCAATATAGTTACTTTACTAAGACGCCATTTTTATGATTATCCCTGTAATCATCCTGAAAGGTAAATAGTGTTCAAAAGAATATAGGGGACACCCTGTGTGTTACAGATAGTATGACAACCGCACATAGATACAGACGAAAATAATATATACAAGACACGAAATATTTATCCATTGTTAAGTGTTTCGGGTTTGAAAATTACATCAAGCACGTTCTTTCTGTCTTTATTTTGAATTTCTAACTGGATTATTTATATTAGCATTCAAATGATGTTAAAAATATTTTCTCGTATATTTAAGGAATGTGTAAATGTGCTAAATAGAAATATAAATAAATGATGCATTAGTTCTTTACTTTTTTAATATAATAATGTCTTTTGAAAGAAATTAACAATATTAGCCTTTACATTAAGAGTAATTAATTATCTCAAAGTATTAAATATTTTTTAGTATTAGAGATAGTTATGGATTTAGTTTTTCTAATGGACTCAGGGACCATAAATAAATAAAATACAATAGAAAAAATATTTAAGAAATTTTTGATTTTATAATTTTTCTATTTTAAAATTCGGTTTGGTTTACTTGCATATCACTGTTCTGAAAAATATGAAAGGCTCTTTAATCTTACGTATTTAAATATTTTATTTATCATTTGTATTTCTTCTCTTTCTTTAGAAGCATGTTAAAATATTTATACTCTTTCTTGGCGCCATGCCTAATGAAATCATTATTCTTTCCAAACTGCTTTACACCCTTTATATCACATCTTTAAAAACCAATCAATATAATAATCCATCTACGAAAGTAAATCATTGTGATTGTATCAGGTTTATCCAACAATAGATCAAACACCAGATAAGTGTCATTGTGGAGATGAGATGACAAGATGAATTCATTAATCATTAAATATTGCGTGAAAATACACAACTGAATGTTTGATATTCAATAATGCATTTTATTTTCTTCTTTGCTCTAAAACTTTTAACACCCTTCAGATTTATTTTTCGTTCAGTGCCCATTAACATGATAAGACAGTAGAAGCATGCAGTGCCAGAAGTAAGGTACAAAAGCATTTATAAACTGCTAAATGTAAAGCTTTGAAAGGTAACTATAAATTTTAATATTCCTTATTTTGAGCCGTTATTTATTTTCTGAACTGTTTCTCCAGCTTTGAATTAATGATATCCATCCATGTATATAACAGTAAATAATTGATATGACAGTGTTAACCATTAATTAATCTCTGGAGAATGATGGGCTATTAATTAATTGCCATTTCTAATGATGCTCTCAAATTTAGTTTTTCATTCTTGAGCTATAACCTTTTCATGCTGATAATACAATTTTACTAATATGATTAGATATTATTGATATCTATCCATCCCTAATATCCACTGATATCTGTCTACTTACATATCCGTCTTTTGTAGGTTGGTTGGTTGGATTATTGATATTTATTTTGAACTTTGGAGATAATGTGATATTTGAAAAGAATGACTATTCATTCGTCTCTCTGTATGTCTTACGGATATCAGTGTACGGATAACAGTGTAGTTTAAACCTACAAACTGAATTGAAATCATTTATAAGTTCTATAGTTCGATACCAAAATGTACACATCATCCGTAGATACTTCATGCATTCTATGGATTCTTATGGATTATTGATTATTGATTCCATGGATTCTTATGGATTATTGATTATTGATTCTATGGATTCTTATGGATTATTGATTCTTGGTTGGATTGGCTATTCTATGGATTATTGATTCTTGGTTGGATTGGCTATTCTATGGATTCTTATGGATTATTGATTCTTGGTTGGATTGGCTATTCTATGGATTATTGATTCTTGGTTGGATTATTGATACTTATTTTGAACTTTGGAGATAAGGTGATATTTGAAAACAATGACTTCTTATTTGTCTCTCTGCTTGTCTTACGGACATCAGTGTATTGTACTTTAAACCTATAAACTGAATTGGAATCATTCAAAAGCTATAGCTCGATACAAAAAATGTACACACCATTCGTATATACTTCAGGTATTTTATGGATTCTTATTTGAATCATTGAGAAAGCACATTCCACAAACGGCAATGCCATTTAATTATATAATAAAAAATGCAAAGCATATAGAATTAAGAAATTATCAACTTTATTTAATCTTAAGTATTTGATCATCCATTTAAATTTTTACTGTACTTGGAAACACTTTATATTATAAAAGGTTAGTTCCCATTTTTACTCCTATCTGAAGCGACATTTGGGTAAAAGAATTTCATTCCACAGCGTTTGAATATTTATCTGTTTCTCCGACGCTATCTAAAAAGTAAGAAAATCTACGACATGATCCAGTATTGATTACTTCAGGATCTTATTGTGCGAATGGCATCCGGAACAGATAGGAAACAGTAAAAATGCAAGTTAAGAGATAAGATAGTGTTTTGAAGCAAGCATTAATCTTTGGCTGTCCTGATTTATAAAATTTAATCTTGCAATTCTTTACGCTGGTTTATCTTTAACATATTTCACATTTTTTTCTAAAATCTTGATTATGAATATTTGTTTCTGATGTCCTAGTGTGCATTGAGCAGATAATATACTTTATTTGGGGAAAGAAGTGTTATATTCCAAAGGTGTCTAGTTAATATACTGCTTTCTAAGAATATTGGAAGAAATTATAGAATGTAGGTATCGAATGGGTTGAATCAGTGTAAATTCATCAGTATTTAAGATAAATTGACGAAATTTTATTTAAATATTTTGTTATAGAAATAATCTAACATTATCTGTCAATAGATAATGCACCAAATGAGAATATATTGATAGACAAGATTTGCAAGATAAGATCTTAATTAAATTTTAGATGTCTTAAAATTATAACAATGAATTTTTCACTCTTTCAATTCTGGATTTATAACTGTATTGCTTCTTTATTATTGTTCTGTTAAATTTTTCATAGGAGTTCAAGAGAACTCAAGAGATTTTAAACTCATTTCCTTAGCTTCTATTGCGCCATTTCTCTTCTAGAGAAAGCAACAAATATATTGCGTCTTTTCTGGCATCTTGCCCATTCACAGAGCTTAGCGTTCTCGTCAGACAGCTTGGCTCCTGCCGTCATGCCATCTTCAGAATGAAACCTGTTCAACTTAGATTATGCAGCATGTCAGATATATCTACCACTTAGATCAAAATATCTGGACATGTAATAAATAAGAGGTCAAAATAAATTTAGCTTCATGAACAAATTCATAAGATGGAATCTTTTGAAAAGAAGACACGAAATTTCTTATTTGAATTATTTGAAACAATATCAGTCGAACTTGATAGAATCTAAAAAAAAAAAAAATGATAAATTCTACACATGATATAAAGCCCCCTTATTTTACCCTCTCATAGATTTGTTTTATGTTCACATGATCGCTGTGTTTGTACATTGAAATCGACAAGTTCTGCACAGGATATGAAACCCCTTTATTATACCTCTCAAAGATTTTTTTTTCATACGATTATTTCGTCTGTGAAGTCATTGAAAGTGACAATTTTACATAGGATATGAAGCCTTTTTTTACACTCTCAATGATTAGAAAATAGATTTTTTCAGAAAATGATAAATTGAAGCAACGTTTCTGGAAATTAGCTCTCCTTTAAAAATGACAAACTTTTTGAAAGAAAGGTTTATTTTTTAATTTAAGGTTATTATAAATATGACTTTAAAAAATTATCTGGACATTGCGTTTTATTCGTTTTGTGATATATGCAGATAGCGAGTTATCTGAGCCAGGCTATTTGAGGTTTGTTTTGCCAGTATTGTATAAATTATTTAATTAATATTATTATTTTATCGTTGTAAGTACTTATACTGCACTTGACGGTAATAAGGTGGGAAATAAGGAAAATAAAGCTTTAATTAAAGCAATTAAATTAAAGCTTCAAATTAAAAAAGAAAGAGTTTAAAATACTACTATTTGTTAATTCTACTTTAAACATATTATTTGAGCCAAAACTAATGGAATAGTTTTTCGATTTGTTTACCTTTTTCGAGTCATGAAATTTCTTCGTTTCTCAGCTAGCAATTATCAGAATATCAAAGCAATGCAAGTGTTAACCCTGTATTTTTGCACAATAATAGTGAGACGTAGACCAATATCAGATGATAAAAAAATACGAAGAAAGACCGAACGGGAATCTGAAATTTGAAAAGAAAAGCTGATCGTGAAGCTGCTACGTTGGCGGCGAAACGTAAAAAATTGAATCGATCATTAGATATTGGAGATATAAGAGAAGAATGTTTCCCTTCTGGGGCTTTCAGTTTAGAATCGGGTGTAGGCCTATCGGAAAATGTATGTTGTGATTATAGAAAGATTAAACTTCTAACATTGAAGAAATGGCTACTGTAAATATATAACTTGCTACTTGGTGCTGAAGAATATCGGGTACTGAATCAACTGAAAGCGAACAAGGAGCCTTCTAGTTATGAAAAATAATGTTTTTATTTAAAATTAATTTTTACAAATATGTTGCATCCAGAGCGAAAATGGGACAAAGAGAGTATGATATAAGGTACATTGTAAATATCATAATAATAATAATAATATATATATATATATATATATATATATATTTCACATATGTTATGCATTTATCATTAGCTCTTACTCTATAGTTTAATTTGTTTCTATAGTTCGGTTAATGTTGAGGGATTAGGTGTATGATAAATAATGGACAAATACTAGAAACGTAATCTGGTTTAGAAACTACCATTTTGCCACACATTAGATGATAAATTTCTTACCATACACCTATGATTTATACAAGTGAAGATGAAATCTTTGCAAAAATGAGATGAAATAATAAAATTATAAATAAAAAACTTCAATACTTCTAAAATAATAATTTTACTAAGGAAATAAGTAATTACAATAAACATTCAAATTTCAAATTTTAAATATAAAAATTAAGCAATTAAACTTTAGAATAAACAATACAATAAATACCTAATATTTTCAATCATTTTAAAAGTTATTTTTATTTTATAATTTAATTGAATTTAACTAGTAAAAGTCATATTTTTTATTTGATTTATAGAAAATATTATTGACTTACGATAATTGAGGACATAAGTTGCGGTTTGATTAACTAACAATATAACAATAATGTATTTTTTTTTTACCATGAAGCAATCAAAATAAATTCGAATTACAGAAATAATTTTAACATTGAGTTAATGGAAAAATTAATGGCATGATAGAAAATTTTTGAATAAACGCTGAATCCGAATTTAAAGTATTAAAATCAATCCCATATAATTAACTTAAAATTCTGAAAGACATTCGTGTAATCTAACAGTAATTGTCTTAAAAATGCGTATATTTATTTCAACTTTTTTGAAAAAAAAGTGCTACATCTTACAATCTTTAGTCCAAATAATAGAAGAAAAATTCTACTTCTATAATCAAGATATATCGAAACTTGCCTCCAAAATGGAATCAATCTTTATGGATTCGAAGTCGGGAAAAAAAGAGTAGGAAATGCCAACAGCGGTATTCATCATCTCAAAAAGAATGACTCCCCAAAGAATGTTATAAGAAGCTTCTTTTTGTTTTCGGAAGGCCAATAAATTGAACGCAGCTGCCTTTTCCAAATACAACAAACTGCAGAGAAATAGATTTTATGTAGTGGGAGTTGCGCTTTATAGATTTACTTTGGATTGTTTCCGGTGTTCCCATTTCTTGCTGAAAAGCTTCCTCGCCATTCTAATTTGCTTTTATCAGCCAGATAAAGAGCGATTTTCTGAAGATGCGATGATTGCCGTGCTTACCATTCGCTGTTTATTTCGTTTAACAGAACTTGGATATACCAAGCAGAATGACTCATATTTCTCTATGCAATGATCGAATTTCTTTTTCTTGGATATCAACCAGAAAAGTAGAAGGCAAATTCTTATTTAGAGAATTATTTCTGCATACCTAAGAACCAGACGATTGCAAGTCTCATTATTCTGTTCATAAGAGCATAAAAACTGAATACTCTTACTGTTCATAAAAGCTTAAAATCTGAAAAGAAGAATCTAGTTATTTGTTACTACTTACCCTCTTAGCAAAAATTTCTAGGGCTTGATAAAAAATCAAATTCTATATCAAAAATTGTAATAATCTGAAAATTGTCATTCTGTATTTCCTTTAATGTGGTTCCGAAGAACGGATTTAAGAATATTCAAACTGTATTTTGAAATAAATAGTTCATTTTTTAAATGCAATTTTGAATGAAAACATTATTTAAGACTACTAATATTAGAGATGAATGTTTGTGTATTTGAATGATTGTTTCGAAATTCTGCAAGATTCAGATCTTTGATCTAGGTTTACCAAACTTAATACTGTAGATGATGACAATATACATCCTAGAGCAACCATTTTTGAAATTTTATATAGAAGTTTAATTAACTGAAAATCAAACATAACTTTGATTTTTTCAAGAAAAACTCATGACAATATTTCAGCACAAAAATAATATTTTCATCCTCTCAAATTATATATATATATATTATCAAATATTTTTCCTATTTTTTAAAAAAAATATTTTAAGTGTATTTTGCAATAATATATTTTATTATTGAAGTGAAACTCAAGTAATTTTTACTATCGCCATTAACTCTTTTTCTTATAATCCGGCCTAAGCCGTGTAAGTTTTATTCTAATAGGTTGTTTTTTTTTGGTGTGGATAGTGTCTCGTTCAAACGAGGAATGCAGAACTTAAAGTGAGGGCATCCCGGGTAATAACTTGCTTTACATCTTGCACTCATCTTTCAAACTGAGAATAGACCAAATTAACTCCATTAGTATAGAACTTTTATGTTCGGCTTGAATCCGGTGAATAGTCAATTGGGTTAATATTTTCCTTCTTTCTTTTTTTACAGTTGATCAAATTTCGAAAATTCAGTTTATTTCGTCACTTTTAAAAGGTTTCGGCATGGAATATGTTTTAAATAATATATATATATTTTTAAATTTTGTTTTATTTGCAACTAAAATTTAAATTCAGATTCAAGCAGTCAAGAAGGTACGTTTAAATGCAGCCTTTTTAAACACTGCTACTCTTTCCTGTGATATAATTCTATGTATAAAAGGTTTGGGAGGGAAAAAACAGAAAAAAATGCATAGTGAAGAGAATAGAAAGATGTAAGGCTTCTGAGTAATATGTTTATTGAAAATAGAAATATAAAAATATTTTGAAGAAAAAGTCATGAAGACATAGTTGCGCAAAATATTTAATTGAAATTTATAACAGCTATCGATTCCAGCAAACAAATTTGTCTGTAAAAATGTCTAGTACTAACTATTCATGAGAGAAAAAACTCCAAAAGAAAAATCGCACTGTCTATATTAGGGCTTAAACTCTTAACAGCTTTATATTCTTTAGGTTACAAGATAAAATTCTACGAGTGAAATCGTAATAAGCTGAAAATAATTTTTTTTAGAATTCCATTCCTCTGGTTTTGAGAAGCAGATTTAAGAACATTCAAAAAGAATTTCGGATTCTTAAGGTATATTTATTTTTATAAATGCAATTTAATCGAAAATATTCTTCTATGATCGTCAATAAAGTCATTGTTTGACGAAAAGTAATACATTAATTCTCTTTAGTTTAGCAATAAATATTTGATATCTAGAGATTAGTCTTTCAATGATTCTTTGCACAATACATAAATATTTCAAAACGTTTAACTCATGAGAACTCCACTAATGAAAGAATAAGTTTATTCTTACCGGAATATAGATATTTGAAGATGTACGGTAGCAATTAATATTACTCGGATGTAATCTGTTGAAAAAGTGGGGCTTTTTATGGTTCTATGAATATAACATTAATCATGTTTGTATAATAAAAAAATTACTATTACTGTTGTTATAGAACCGTAGTAAACGTAACGTGGTTATGCTAACAATACAGTAGATATGGCTTTGTTAACAATCACGATAATATAATTATTAAACATAACATTCTCTTTATACTATCAAAATCTTCTAGTCCATTCATATTCAAATGTACACAAAAATATTCATTTCATGTGATCACTACATCGTTTAAAATGATCAGTTTTGTAATAAAGTATTGACAGATTCCTCATTTTAATCAGCAATAGCGATTACCATTCTCTAAATTTCTGGTTCCACTTATAAAGTAATAACTGACAATCAGTTTCCTCACGGAAAGAGGTTCAAATTCTTTTATCTAGAGTAGATCAAGCTGGGTTATTTTAAAGGACAACTAATCTACCAGGTGTTGGTTCAGATCTCGATGACTATAAATCATTCCTACTGTTATTAAATTACGAAAGCAAAATGGATAAAAAGAAAAAGAACTGATTCAAAGAAAAAAATAATTCTTAACGGGTATGAAAGTTTACTAAAATCAGTCACCACAATATTTAGACTCAGGTAAAAATTTCGTCGTCTCCTTGTAAAATTTTGAATAATCATTTGTTGTGAGTAATATCAATCAACAAATGCTTCAGATTCTAACAAAGAAGAATATGCTGATAGAAATTTTCCAAGAAATCTAAAATGATTCTTGAAATTTTGAAGCGTGATGTTCAGCGTCGTTCAAAAACTTTCAAAAACTAAAGAAAGAAAGAACAATATCTAAATAAACCGATAAAGGATAATTGTCGACAAATAACAATTAATAAATATTTAATTATTATATCAGAAATAAATTACAGAGAGCCCTAAAGTAATCATTTTTTTCCCTTGCGTTAAAGATCTATAGTTTATTTTACCCAATTTGATTATTATGTGGTGACGCTTTATAAGCCAGATAACAGATACGAGACATGAGAAATTTCTTTTGTCTAGTGGTCTTGTTACTCGGCTACGAACCCAAAGGTTGTGAGTTCGATCCTGTCTATCGCTAATAGTAACAATTATTATAAATTGTTTAATGTTATTAAAATTTTAGTGATTTTTTTACGTTAAGTGGCAGCAGTTACAGTTAGATATAACTTATATATATATATATCAAATTGGGTAGTTCAAGAGCAAACAATTTAGTTTGTAGTATAGTTTGTATATACCGAGACACAAACACATTTATCTTTATTATTTTTAGAATAGAATAAGCATTTTATATTAAAACTTCTGAATAGCATTTATGAAATTCACAAATGAATGTTCCAATATATTCTTTTACAATACAATTCTTTATTTTTCATTGGTTTTAATTTTCAAAAAAAAAGATACTTTTTTATCTTAAGATATTGTAATAGAAAATAAGAAATATTAAACATACTTAAGTCTATCGGAGAAACTGTTGGCAATGAAAATTCGCAAACAAAAGAACTGAAAAATTGCCATTTAAGAATGAGAATTAAAACATTAAATTAAACGATTAAGAATTAATGTGATATTTCAATTACTATCAAGCTCTAAGGTTCAAGAAATGCCATCTAAAGAAAGATTTTTCTCGTTTAAACTGAAATGATTTTGATAAATTTCTTTTCCAACATATTATTACGAAATTTCCGGGTTTGTTTGGATAGTGGAAGTTATATGGTGTGGAGAACTCTCAATCAGCAGGCGACAGTAGAAAAAAACAACGACGTTTATTTACATGAAGACAGGACAGGGAGGCACAAAGACGACAACTATATACAGCATAGAGGAGACAAATATCATCAGCCGAGACGTGCATACATCAGCACACAACAAGACTCTACTGCAGACAGTAGTGCACAGCTTAGTCCAGCACTAGCTTGACTCCGTCGCTGCTCTGCTAATCCCTGGAAGACCCGTTGTTCACCGTCAATTCCGACTACCACGGCAGCTGCAGACTGCCTCCTTTTATAAGTCTCAGAAGGCGGGACTAGAAGCCTCTCAACCAATCAGGTACTTTCGAGGCGTATCTCGGTTCCTACTGGACGGATCGGAAAAATTATCGTTGCTTCGGGTATAATCTATTTTGGCGCCAAAGTCGCTAAATTCGTCACCAAGTCGCCAAATGGTCGCCAAGCTCTGGGACCTCCGACGCGACACCCGGACTCCGTCGAATACAGATGACTGTAAAACAGTCTTTCTGATGATGGAACCAACTATGCTGGGAAGCAGCATCACAGATTCGTAACAATATTTTTCATTATAGTTGCAATACTAAAAATACAATTCTTTATTTTAAGCTAATTGGATTGTAATTCCCAAAATATATTAATTAAATTGTTTAAGTTCCAAAGTAGAATATGATAAGAGATTGACATTATGCTTTGTAAATCACGATTGCAGCCCAAAAATGTAGAATAGTTTATATAATTATATGAATATCCGGAAATAAACTGTACTGCTTAAATTTGTTATTTATTTTAGATCCTTTAATGGAGACCATCTGCGGAATTTTCGGCGAAATACTTTACAGCAATTTCCACTTACTTGTTCGTTTGGGGAATTCGCTGAAATCATTTAATTGCCCTCATTTGGAGCAACTCCTAAAGCAATAGATATTTGTCCAACGACACTCATAAGCTCTGAGTTTTGGATAGCAAATATTGCTTGGACTTAAGTGCTTGGAGATTGTTAGTGACTGCAATACTCTTGTGTTAAAAGGTGCCTCTATTATCTCTACCTCTATAAAAAATGCCTCTATTTTGTCTTTGGAATTTTTTAAAAATATGTGTGTATCTAAAAAAGAAAACTTTCCAGCATTCTGAAGTATAGCAATTAATACAAAACAAGAAAATAAAGTTTTGAATATATACTTTCATTCGGCTAGTGATATAAAAGTTTGAACAACATGATGCGTCTTGAAATTTGCTTTCTAAATTTGTTGAAGTAATTAAAATTCAGGGTACAAAATTACTAGTAATTAAACAATTAATTATACTGTCGTAATTTAAATACAGGGGATACAGTAATTCAGTAAAATACTTTACAGCAGTTTCCTCTAACTCGTTCGTTAGGGAATATATTATATTATATTATGTTTATATTTTTATTTATATATTTATTTTTTACATTAATATTAATATTATATTTATTTCTCATATTAATATTTATATTTGTATCTCCAATATATTATATTCAAATTTTTAACTTACTAGTAATGGCAATATTTTTGTGCTTAGAGGCTAAGAGAAAAATGCCTCTATTTTCTATTTGTATTTTTGCAAATTTTGGGATTATTGCAAAATTTTGCAGATTTTTGCAAAATCTATATAAAAGAAATTCCTTCTACATTCTTGAAGTACAACAATTATTTTAAAGAAAAGAAAATAAGTTTCGAATATATAGAATATATTCGAAATCAATCGTTATTCAACTAATGATATGATAATTCCAACAACAGAATGAACTTTGATATTTTCTGTTTAAAATTATTGAAGTCATTAAAATTCAGGGAGTACAGCAATTAAATTTTTCATAATGTTGCCGTTGAGTGTAAATGAAAAGTATATGATAGTTAATACTGATTACACATATAAATTTAAATTGCATTAAATACTTTCTTTCGAAAACATATTCTTGTGACAACTATTACAAATGTTTTATTTTTACATTCTTTTATGTCTAAAATATTAAAAAGATATCACTGAAATTTTGTAAAAATATGTTTGAAGTTAAAATTAAAAAAAAATTAACTGATTGTCATAAAATTAATACAATAAATAGAATCGAAATTCAAAGAGATATGCAAAAACATTAAAATCTCAAATAGATTATATCTTAAATCCGCCCACCTATTTTGTCTTCGTGGATAAGGAAAAAATTGTTGATACTCTTATGGTTTATTTTTATAAGAAACAGATTGAATAATATTAAGTTATATAATTTTATAGCAATGTATTTAAAAAAACATAAGTTATGAATCTGTGAAAGAATGCCTTTGCGAAATCATTTTTAAATAGCACTGTATTGTTGATTTAAGTTAAAATTCAGCTGTTTTTATACTTTTTTTTACATGAATAGTAGAGTACAATCTACTGTACTAAATAAAGAAAAAATTTGCCTAAAATTATTAAGTGAAGTTTACTTGTTTTCTTTTTGTTCACCATTTCTGTTATGCTAGGAATCAGTTAAAAGAAATTGATTGTTTTGTTATTTCGTTATTTTGTTTTTGTTTTAATAGTTTGATATGAGCGTCGCTAAATAAATCGAATTATAAAATCTATATAAAGCCCCAATTTTCAAAGAATTGTAAAAAAAAAAGTTAATTTTAAGAAGTACATGAAAGAATTGTTTATAATTGGGCAAACATAACTATTTACTTAACCTTGTTTGAATTAACTTTAAAATGGCTTGACTTTTCAATATTAAGTAAAGAAATGTGTAATTTGTAAAAATTCTAATTACGCTGGAAATTGTATGACAAGTAACTGCAAGCTATTTAAAAAATACATTTTTCCCTTCTATTTTCTTTTTCTTTTTTTTTTCAATTTCATTTATACTTTCTGGAAATTGTTTTTTTCTATATAAAATAGAGATGGTAAAATAGTGTTCTTGCGTTTCATTGTTTTATCAACACAAAATTAAATCGTAATTGATTTCATTCAAATCTAATAATAGAAAAAAGATATATGCAAGAATAGTTGACTCATATTGAACAAATTTGAGCAAATGATATTTAAAATGTACCCTTGTATGCATTATAATTCAAAGGATTTGTTGATTTCAGGTTTTCCCGAAATTTTCTTGCATATTCTCTAATGAAGATGCAAGATTACTCCCAAATGAATATTTACATATTATTATCTGCATGTCATTAGAGAACAATAGTTACGAAATACAAATAAAATTAAAATAAAAATAGTTACGAATTACAAATAAAATTATAAATGTAGTCACAAAGTCATATAATGCCAAATTTCATATAGTTATTTCATTTACAGGTTTTCGCTTGCAAGTACTTGTCATCGTAAAATTCGTCAATCAATCGTCAGATTTGATTCCAAATTTGACACTTATCGATGCTTTGAATGTTAAATTTGTATATCTGTTTCTTTCTATTTAGCTCTCTTCGTTTTGTAATTATTGATTTAATTTATATTCGGACAGCCGTGTAAAGGTCCTCTGAATTGATTTCGTTCAAAATTCTTAGAAATCCACAAATTTGAAATAGGAATAGTGGATTCAAATTTTACTTGTCTAGCTAAAAGCGTTTTTGCGTTATCATGTTCGCCAACATACATAATTAAAAAAAATGTTTTTTTTCAGACTGCAGAAGCTCTAAAATCTAGAAATTAGTCAAAATCTGGAATTCGAATTTTTTGACAATTGCAGTATTTTCTCTTTTTTTATACTTGTTGAGGAACAATAAAAAGTCCAGGAAAAATGTCGGATTCCTTTTCCTGCTTCTTTTCGTTTATGTTTATCCATTAAAATCTTGTTCATTATGCTATCTTATCATATATAACAATGAATAGATACACATAATTAATTCATTGTTTTACCTTGCATCTGGTATCTAAATTTCTTCGATTTTTTTTAAATTTTAAAATAAAAATTTCATCAGCCTTATTAGGAAACCACAGAACTAAAACATTATCATTTAGATTGCTAAGGACTCTAAATTTAATCCTAACTCATTTGTAAAGTAACGTTAAGAAAAACAAGCAAACCACATATTTTGAGAGATATTTGAAAAGTAGTCGTTGCGTCCTATTTTCTTAGTGCATTCTTTATTTTCGTAGAGGGCGTTACCAAGGTAAACATGTACTAATGAGATCTCAAATTTCGATAAAAGAGAAAGAATTCTCCTCCTAAATTTTTCTGTTTTACTGTGCTCTGGCCTTTTTTCAAGGAAGCATTATTTTGAAACTAAGCAGGAGAAAAATGCATTACATTAGTGTTGAGAGAAATATTAAAATTTTTGTGTGGAAACTTTGAATTTTTTTCTGTTTTCGATTTAGTATATGAAGATATAAATTAAGTATATTTATTGTTTTGTCTGGATTTCTTTTTCAGTGTGAGTAATAGGTACTAAGGGGATAAAAGTTCAAAATTGTACATAAAAGGGAAATGATCTTCATAAATCTTTATGACTATAATTGTATAGTAAGAATAATTCCTTGGAATTAACATCATCAAGTCATGAATTGCAATCATTTGAAAAAGCATTGTAAATCATTTGCAACATTTATAAAAATTAGGTAGGTACTATTGTTCTATTTCCCTCACCAAAAGTATATTATTGTTTTATCAAACCAGCCATGCTACTTAGTAATAAATCCTCAAGAGCTGCAGGGGAGGAAAATTATCGCAAATACGTAATTTGATGAAGCCAACCCAATATTCTGGCTTTCGATGATCCTGGAAGGTTAAACAGTATATTATATTGTGTTGGCAACATTTCTGATGACAAAATGTACGTGTTTGGAAGTGGATCTGCGCAGGAAATGTAATGACTATTTTACATGTCGTAATACCGGTTTTTATTTTTGTAATAATTCCATTATTTGGTAAACGCAAGCGTTTTGACATAAAGAGGTTCCTTTTTTGTCTTTGGGTGGTGACAAATTCAAAATGGCCGATATAAAGTCCAAAATCTTCACATTCGAATTTTATTTCAACAAAACATGCGTTTAATATATAGTGAATACTCTAAAGAACTAGACAATTCGTAGTGTTACTTCGGTGGCATCGATTTATTATTATCGTCATCAATTTTATGATCATAAAGTCATCATCATAATGAAATTAAGTTAAAAATATGTCAACCTTAAGTCAAAGAAGAATAATTTTTAATTTTTTTTCTTTATCTTTTCTTAAAATTTTTGCCTGGGAGATTTGTTGTGAATAATCCTAAATAAAACCTCTGGAATAACTGTAAATAAAATGCTGCAAGAAACAATTGTTGGTTTTATTGGAGTTAAAGAAATGTTATCATTATAGTCCTGCATAGAAGATGCTTCCTGGCTGTTTCTCTTTTTCTAAAAATTTAGAATAAAAAATGGAATGATTTTTACATCTGCAGAATTTTATTGAAGTAACATTTTTTCAATGGTCAGATATAAGCCTCATGTTGTTAATTATTTTAATTTTAATGCAGATAAAAATTTTAGCTTATGTATATAATTTGTTCATTTTTTTTTGTTGAAACGGTATTTAAAACAATGTTTGACAATTTGTGTGCATGAACTTGCAATCATAGCTTAAACATTATTGAAATTCATTATCATGAAAAATAAATGTCAAAACGAAGATTTTCTTTAAAACGTGAATTTTAATTTCACGAAAGCTTTGTTATTATATACTCGAAAAAATAAAAAAAAAACGAAGACATAACGCCATTTGTTCTTTTCATAAACTTCATACACCCATAAAATATTGGATATAAATTGATTCATTTAAAAATTTCACAGATCATTTAACTAATAATACAACAGATTTCATAAAGACAATGGATACAGCTTTGTGATGGAATGCATTTTTGATCAATTCTTATGTTAAAAGGTGAATTCTCGTACTTATGGTTTGTCTATTGAAAACTAATTATTATACATAACCAAAAATTGAGGTAAAATGAAATAATCTACACTTTTCTGTAAATATATTATATAATTGTTTACATTAATTTTTCTTTTCAGTTGTTTTGTATGAATAATGCACAGTGAAATGATTATAATTCTTTAAAAGATATGCCATCAGATGTTACAGAATTCTGATTGTTACCCAATAGATGTGTTTTTATTTTCTCTTACACTAAGATATTTAAGTTCTGAATTTACCAACATCTCAACTGAAAGTGTTATGTGGTGGGGAAATTAGAGACTGTTGAAAAAGGATAGAGAAGAAAGAGAAATCCCATTCGTTTGAGGGGAAGAGTTTGTTTGTTGACTCTTCCGCTGACTCTTTTGAATTCATGAGCAATTTCTTTTGATCTCACTGGTATTCTAAACGGTAATGAAAGTTTCTCTCGGTCAGTCCCTGAGGCGACATGCTTTGTTATAAAATACTTTTTTACTACTTATTAGGAAAGTGTTTGACTTTTTAAAGAAATGTAATGGATAGTGAAAGCTAAATAATAATTGTAATTGGCATACTGAAAATGCATAAATTTTAGCTTCTAGTCAGAAATGTTAAAGAATAAGGTTATAAAGTTGATTAACCTGTCTTATAATCCTTTGGCTTGTTCTCTCAAGTGTCACATTATTTGTGGTCAAAAGTTATAAAATTTACAAATATATCATGTCACAAAAGAGAAAGCAAAAGCTCAGCTCTTAGCTGAAGCTGTTTCCAAAAGAAAGCAATAATTTTTGTTATAATGTAAGTGTTGGCAGTAGCGCTAGTGAAAAATTTAATGAAATTATAAAACTGATTTACAATACAATAATAAATTACACTAAAAAATGCAATTTATTTAAAATAACTTTTACGCATTTACAAGTAATTTTCACACATTGCAAGTAACTTCTACATATTTTCTTTAAAAGTTAACTTTTAAGAATTTATAAAAAATAGAAATCGATTTGAAAGGAAATGAAACTGAGATCACTAAAAAGATTATTTTTAGAATTGCAACTCTGTGAAAGATGTTTTTTGTGTATTGATATGTTCAGAATTTATTAAGGGAAAACATTGTAATTTTGTTTAATTTTTCATTAATTAAAAATCTAATTTTAATTTTAAGAATTCTTTTTTATTGAGCATCCATTCAATGAAATCCATCACTTCGAATTAGATTTTTCTACCTCTGCACCACCTGCTTAGTACAGACCTGCATTTTGTGTACTGCTATCTTTATTTACTGCAATTATCAGAAAATCATGCCAATCTAAAAACTTTATCTTATTGAAATCTCTAAAATATTTTAAAATGTTTATTGTGAATTTTTCTTTAAGTAATTTAGTGAATTTTAATTTCTGTTACATTCTTGCATGAATTATTTTTACTGGTTCACTTGATATCACAATTGCATGGTCAAGACAGTTGCACATTTTTTTCAGTATGCTAGGAGTTTTAAATTGTCAGGAAATATAGTTTGCAGATTTAACCTTGAATTCCAAAATAAAATTGACTTTACATTATTAATGTATATCATTTTTAAATAAAATTTACTCTAAAAGTTTAACGGTAACGAAGTGCTTGTTATTTTATCCATTTCCATATAAAATAATATTGCAACCTCACATAAAATTTAGAAAAGTCAATTTTATAATGTTAATTATTAATCATTCCAGGTAAAACATAAATTTGGATACAAATGGAGAATTGATTATTCTAATTGATAAAATATTAATTGCATCCTTCATATTTTTTAAAAATTATTTCTTAATGCTAATCGTCTATTTTTCTTAGACTACTATGGTAAAGTTTTAATATCAAATTCACTTAGTTTTAATATCAAATTTTTGCTTACTTTGTCATAATGTTAATACTTCTCCAGTATTCAAAGAATTATATCCAAATGTAATTCTTTTCATATATTTAAATATAATTAGTAAATCACAATAATATATATTTTTTCAGTGACATCCTATCAGTGAATTTTGTACTTAATTTTGAGTGCTCGACAGTTGAAACTTCTCCATTATAAAGAAGAGAATCTAGAGAAACTGAACTTTTGCTGACTTAAATTTCAATCTCAAAGAAATAATGTAAATTGCAATGCTGAACAAGAAAATAAAATTCTTTGCTCGCAGTTATGTGCTCAACATTAAGCCTTCCAAGAGAAGAACATATTTCAGTAACAAAGGACTTTTTTTGAATAATTTACGTTTTATGCTAAAGGAATTCTTAATGTTGTTGCACGTGTGTGTATTATTAGAAGAATGCAATTTTGTGTGTGTATAGGTGATGTTGATCTTGAACTAGTTTTGTAAAAGTTTCAATTAATGTATTTGGAATTTCATTAAAATTTAATGATAGATTCATTATTACTTTTTGATTCAGCCTCATTAACAATTTACTGTAATGTATATATTATCTCTGAAATGCATAGCGAAAACCTCGTTTAAATATCAGTCTGAAATAAGAAGAAAATGGTCCGAACGAATAAACTTACTTTTTAACATTACTGCAAGTTTTGTCAGTAAAAACTTGAAACTGTCTATGTTTACATGGATGAAATTAGAAAAAAACATTTCACTAACTAGTACTTTTGCCCGATTGGGAGTATTAAGTATTCAAAGTGCTGTGTTTGCCACTCTTACATTTATTTATACTTTTATCTTTTTTAAGTCTGTGAAACAAGACATAAATATATACAATTATATTAATGCATCTGTTAATATATTTTAAAGTTTTAATATATATAATATCATATTATTACATTGTTGATATATTATATTAATCAGCTGAAAACCTTGTGTTAATATTCAGAATTTTATTTACAAAATATTTCGGAGTTTACTGCTGGATTTTTCTAAATAAAATTACAACAAATTTGATTTACTTAAGATGCACAAACACATTAAGCTCCTAAGTAAAATACTTGAAGTTTCGCTAAATTAAATGATTAATTAGAGTCATTAGAAAAGTTTCCTTTTCTAGCGTTATCTCATTTTCTATTTTGCGCTTAACTAAATTAGGCAAAAAAATAAAATTACTTGAATAATGGCCCAAAATTTGCTCTTAATTCTGGATAATTTATATTAGGTCATTTAAAGCGGAACTTTCTGCGGAATTTTAAATAAAACTACTTTACAGTAATCTCCACTAGTTTGCTCACTAGGGGATTCGTTGGAATAGTTTAATCGCTGTTATTTGAAATTTCACGTTAGGTAATAGTTATTGGTTAATAGTCAGTAATTACAACAGGCACGAAGCAAAATAAAGGTTTTAATGCCTGAAATATCTCGATGGTATGCGTTGTATCTCGAGGATTTGCAGCTAATAGCATTGTGATCCTGTTGTATTTGGAGATATGTAGCAATAGCCTTATCTTTTAATTTTGAACGTTATTTATCTTTAGTAACAGGTAAAAGTAAACAAATTTATTAATAATTTGAAATTGAAATCTTTTTCAAATGATATGGTCATTCGAAGGAACACAAATTAAAAATTGTATCACTCTTTATGTAAACTCTTAAAATAAATTATATCTGTGTGTAAAATTATTGCATTAATACCCTATGGATTTTAAAATTTTAAACAAATACATTCTATTGTGCGTGCCTAATCCCTAAATATTCCACTGTATAATTTATTTGTGCATTTTAAATTTTCTTCCAGATAAGTCCTATTGGGAATGGTTAGATTTACATTTATTTAATTGTGTATTTCGTTAAACATGTTCAGAAAAAAAGAGCACATTAATGGGATTTATTTAGTTTTAAAAATAATTCTCAGAGATAAATATTATATAACCTAAATGCGGGCTTATACAAACTTTTTTTAATAGATGATTTGGAAAAAACAATATGATGGTGCATAACTTCTGTTTACAAACGATTTCTTGAGATCTCTTTCAGAGTCGCAAATTTATCCATAAAATTAGTCTAAAATAGTAATTATTCAACGTTTCATAAATTCATGAATTTTAGTCACAGAAAAATAGATTTTATTTATTGCTTATTTCAAATGCATTACTGAAAACTATGTAGAGAATAAGATTTCGTAATTTCCTGAAAAATAATTTTATTAATTCAAACAACAAATATATTTTTTCTCATCATTTAAAGCATTTTCCCAATATGGATTTATATGCCTATCGATTACGGCTTAAAAATTAGTTATGGGAACACATTAAGAGTGGGAAATTTATGTACTAATTGAAACGCGATACCAAAGTGGACTTCAAACTTTTGTTCTCTGGTATTATAATGGATGAAAAGGCATTCTTTCCAATGATGAATATAATTGAATGTTCAGAAAAACTTTTATCGAATATTACGACGCTTATTGAATACTAAAACAGCATAAAATATAATTTTCCCGTCATTTAAAGCAAACTCCTCAGTTGAATTATATTTTTATTGATTATGGTTTCAAAATTAGAATATTGACCAACGTTAGGAGTGGAGACGCTGCGTAGATAATTAAAACGTCATAACAAATTGCACCTCAAACTGAACTTCTCTGGTAAAACAGTGGTTGCCACGGAATTCTTTCCAACGATGAATATACCTGAATGTTCTGAAAAAAATATATATATTTATTATAGAAGGAGCAATTTCGATGGTTTTAATAGTTTTTTCATTAATAATAAAATAATTCAAAATGAATGAAGGGAAGCCATGCTATATACAATAAAATTATATCAGTTATAAGGAAGATAATAAGAAAAAGTATGCATTTTTTTCAATAAAAGGAATAGTTTTATTATTTGAGAATCAGAGTTTTGAAAAGTCATGTGATGGATACGTACGCAAATGTCATTAGGTCGTTACTATTTTTTATATATAAATTATGATTCAAATCTGAACATTTTAGTTCTCGTCTTGTATTATCTAACGTAGCTTCTAAATATTTTCAGAAGTTTGCTTTAAAATAGATAGCATTTTAACACATTTCTTGCAATAGAATTGAGAAGAAATAAGGTATCTGTGTCTTGGCTTGTTAATGTTTGAAAATGAAGAAAAGTAAAACTAAAGTAATAAATAATGTTGCTGTGACAGATTGTAAGAATACAAGATGCCATCTGAAGAAAATCCTCCAAACCGAGATGATGACAAGATGGCAAAAGGAATGGAAAGAAGGAGAAACAGACAGGTCCACATTCAACATAATAACAAAAGTTTCCCTCTACGCGGTCAACTGGAACGGAGCGGATGTCCTTTTTCTTCACTGGACACGGTCCCTTCCCGACATACCTACACAAATTCCATCTGGCCAACTCTCCTTGCTGTAGCTGTGGTGAGATAGAATCCCAAATTCACTGTGCTACCGAATGCTTACTGACTCTCTTATGGCACATGAGAAAGCCAGGAACAAGTTCCGAGGAGGAATGGTACAGGAGAGTTGCGTCGAACACCCTTTCACGTGGTAAGATCCACTCCACAGTAAATCATATTCATAAATACCAAGACATCTTCAAGACTACACAATAACTGAAACCAAAATGCCACTTGTCAAAATCAATTAAATTACTCATTCAAAAGTGCTCCAAATTTTGTTCTCACGAAGGAAATCAAAACACAGGACTCAGACGGACACTACAGAGTTCTGACTCTACAATGTTTTTTATATGCTTATACATGTCATACAGATGTTCACAATGTAATTTATCAATTTTTTCCTTTTCAGTTAGTAATCTCATTTCCCTGTAACTTCAATCCATACTCACCATTTGTTTAAGTATTCTTGTTCCCACCATTTAGTTATTACTTCACTAAAAAATTAAATACAGTCGTGTAGGATTTGACACCGATGGAATTTTCTCTGGAAATCCCTGGAGGGTTTGTCGTCTCTTTCTTTCTTTTAAACATTTTTTTTTCTTTCTTCTTTTTTTTCTTCCTTCCATCTTGTGCTCATCCAAATGGTTAGATAACTTAGTGTTATAGGCACCGGGACACTAGAGGGCGCTATGTTATGTCTAAAGATTGAGAAAGTAATTCGTCTCTAACGAATAAAACCCGCGCCACAGGTTTTCAATCAGTCACAGTTAACGGAAGGGGAAGGCATTTAGGACTGATATCCTGGGGACTCGAACTTATGAACTTCTATGCATCCTCAAAAGTGTTCTTAAATTTTAAATTCTGTTAAAATTTATGGTCACATTTAAACATAATCTCAGAATTAATAATGATGATTGAACTAACGATATCAATCATTCTCATTTTTATTAACATTCTCTTGTTTATAATTATAAATACTTCATATTATTTCAAATAAAAAAAATATTATAACTTTGTGTGTTACATTTTTGTTAGATTTAAGTAATCACCTCTAGATTAGTTACTTATTACCTTATTATTATAATTCCTTAATTTTGTCCAATCCAATTTTATCTTCAAGTTCAATGCAGCATGATTTAAATACTGATACTTCTACAAATATATCATAGATAAAATCAAATTTTTAAAAACTCTTTTTCGTTAAGGGTTGTATTTAATGTATAATATTATCAATATTAATAATTTCAGGAAATCCAAAGTTTTTATTTCTTTAAAATATTTTTGTCTTAAAAATTTTAAAAATAAAATGCGCACCCTAAACATCATATGTTTAAGAATCAGTGAGCTTACTTATAAAGGTCAAATGTTCGATATGCAATCCTTTTAATTAAATTGCGAAATATTTCCAAGTGTCATATTTTTATTTTCAGTTACATTACCGTTGTTTGACTAAATGTAACATTTGAACATTTCTGTTCATTTTTCAAATTAATAATTCATGATGTATCGAGAAATGTTATTTAAATATTTTTATCCTGAATTATGGATGGAAAATAATTTGATTCTTTCTGAATAAGAACCTTTCAAATTCGGATGCGTGTTGAATCGTTATTATTCGACCCAAATAAACAATCTACTTATAGGATTCAAGGAATTCTCTAATCCAAATTAAATAGGAGAGTCTGGTTCCGTGTATCATCTACTTTATCCTATTATTCTGGCAGTCTAATTCAATTCCGTAAACAAATAAGTTGTTTCATTCAGGGAAATCAAGTCTTAGTGTCTCATACTGTGAATGCTAGGGAATTAAGTGAGTCTTATTGACTTAATCGCATTTCTTGAAAGTATTTTCAAGATGTAAAAGCATTATTTGAAGTCGGTATTAATATACTATATAAGAATTTTTAAATAAGGAATAAGGTGATGACTGTTGTCTTAATAGAAAATGCTCTTAAAGATCATGATTGAAATAAATAAATTTCAAAATTAAATTTACCTAATCCATACAATATAAACTAATTATATTTAAAATATGATATTAAGCATTATATAAGTAATAGTTTCTTATCAAATATATATATATATTTAACAAAGTTCTTTATAGCAATGTTTAGAAAAAAAATTGTCTAAAAATTTTAGAAAACACACGATAAATTAAAGAAATATTTTGCATTTAGTAGCTGGTCTTAAAAAGGATCGTTCTGAGTTTTTTTTTTAGATTCTGTGCATTTACTTTGTTTTTCCTATCAGTTATCTTTATCAGTTTACAGTATGAACCTGCTGACCGATTTCTTAAATAGTAGTAAGCAAATTAAAATTTGTTTTAACATTTGTTTCCCCCCGGGGGGCACCTCGAATTGAGGATGAGATGCTTCCGGCATGGTGGTTGGATCTCGCCACCCTGGAGGGTACACTGATAGGTGGGGGATCTGACTCCTCCCATCGATGACGAGGAGTACTTCCTTCGGGGAGGGTTGTACCGTGGCCGGTGACGGCCCTTAAGACTCAACCACAGTTCCCGCCAATGCTGCTGTTGCGGTGGTCCGGTCATTCAGTTTTTATGGTTTAAATCCGTGTGCCTTTCTGGCGGGTCGGAGAGTTAGATGGCTGACTTACCATTTGTTTCTCTACAACCGAGATACATGAGGACAAGAAACTTCTGGCATGGTGGTTGGTTCTTGCCACCCAAGTGAGTAGAGAAATGGTGAGGGTCGGCTACCTCCTACCGATGATGAGACGTGCTATCTACAGGAGCACGTTGGACTACATGGACGTTGATGACCCTTAGGACTCAACATTAATGAAGTGAAGCAATAAAACATTGAAGCAAAATATGTATAGTGTTAAATAAAGGAGAATAGAATAAATACATGGAAAAAGCGAAATCATGTTCTTTTAATGTGATAGTACTTTTTCTGAATGATTACTTGCTCTTCTTTTTACCTGGCAAACTGTTAGCTTCGAAGAAAAGTGAAATGTTCACAACTACAGTGAAATCAGAATTATGTAGTTGTCTATTGAATACGTCTATTTTGTTCCATTTCAATATCCAAATTACTTCAATTCAATTATAAATATTTCTAATAAAATCGATATTTCATTAAATGTTTTTATTGGCGCACAACGTGGAATATCAGTTGAATTATTTTCTACTTTTCAGACTTTATGTTTCATCATCTCCGCTTCAATTTAAAGTCCAAATTTTACCGGAGCTGAGAGAAAATTAGAGAGATACATAATAATATAATGAACATATCTCTAATTTTCCTAATTTTTTTTTTTTTTTGTTATCGTATCTGCTCCAGTTTCCTTAATTATTACAATACTCTCTGTAATATTCTTTCATGTCCTGAAAAGTTTCAACTTTAATTTGAAGTGAAAGTGATTAGACATTAATTAAACTCTCAAATTTTATGGGTTCAACCTTATTAATTTATTCAAATTTTATCTTTTTATTTTATTTTACATGATATTCATGATTTTTTTCTATATTTTGTCCGTACATTAAAATGTAAATTTTTTCCCCTGTAATTAATAAAGTTATATGCTACCCTAATTTTGGAATGATATTTTTTCAGAATTATTTTTATTCAGCAATTGGTTTTGAAATTATGAAGATTATCGTATGTACTCTGATATTATGAAACAAATACTTTTACTTTTTAAAACGAAAATCGTTCTTTCTCTACATGTACTTAATTTTACATCAGATATAAATTTTATTTATAAAGATCGCCTCTTTATTTTCAATTAAAATTTGAACGACGGCGACTTTTTGTTATCGTAACTAATACAATTTCCTTAGTTATTGTAACTAAGAAATGCATTTTAATATTTTAGAAAAATTGAAATATGTACAAGATGCCTTACGAATTCACGAAATTCAACCAACGACACAAAACAACAGCATTAAATTGAACATGAACTATTAATTTAACTGAAAGTTCCCATCTCAAGAAATATGATAAAAAGTAAACACAAAGCTATACTTCTAAAGATAAAAGCAATGTCGTCGGAGCAGTGGCGGTCTTTCTCTACTTCCTCAAAAGTCATTGAGATACCAAAGTAGACAAGTACTAATGAGATAGATCTATCGTCTGGATAAAGAAGAGAATTCTTTCCTTAAATTCTTCTGTCTCGTTCATCTCTAGGTTTGTTCATCAAAGAATTTTTTTTTCAGAAGAAAGAAAAGCAAAATATATCGTTGGTCGTTTTTCAATAAGGAAAATATTTGTAATTGGTCGTGAAATGTTTCTACCTTTCGTTTCCTAATTTTTTTTTATATATCTTTATCTAAATTATACATTTTTTCATTGTTATTTCAAATCTTCTTTGTTGGAATTTGCTTTAGAATTTATACCCGTCAGCAGATCTTCCATGCAAATTAGCTGTATTTTTTTTATTTTTTCGTATATGAAGCACAAAAAGAGAAATTATTGTAATCGGCAAGAAAGATCTGGAGAATTTCGAGCTTCATATCTTCCTGAGTTCAAAAAGTGTAAACATTTTAGAATTCTATCTTTTTGTCGCTATGTCTGTCTGTAAATACGATGACTCGTAATTGTTTTGAGCTAGACAGAAAATATATAGAATCAGTCGACATCTAATCTGTTGTTCTCTATAAAATACGAACGAAATCCATTAACAGAATATTCTTTCTTCGCTTTTAGAATTTTTCTTCGCTTTTAGTATGTAATAACCATAATAAATACATAGCGTTGTTGTTTCTAAGGTCCCTTGTCTAGACAATCCCACTCATTGACTTTTAAGAAGTCATTTGTGGTTTAAGCCAAGGATAAGTCTCTTGTTTTTTTCAGTAGCGCCATTTAGGGCCAAGAGAACGACTTGGCTACACAGACGTCACAACTTTTTACGGGACAGACTTCATTCACTCATCCACAAATCGTAATTTAGACCTGAATCAGAAAACGATCACCCCTGATCCAGTACCCCCAGTGGTATTACTCTCGACATGGAGGATTTTGTGACCACGACAGATTTATACGTGCGTCACCCACCACACACGCGGGGAGTCTTTGGCCGACGCTGTCCGAACTCGCAACCCAAGGGACGCGAAGCCAACGTCTTACCAACCAGGTTATACCGGCCTACAAGACGTAAGCAGCATGATCATTAAAATTCGCTGTTAAGTTGTGAACTTAATGTGTATGGTGATTGATCGTCAGTCGGTTCGTACTTCCGAATTTGGTAAATTATCTAGTTACCAGAATTGTTGAACTAGGTGAAATTTTTGTTTCAATCGGCCTGAAAAAAAGATGTCCAAAATGCGCACTCTGTGTTTTTAATATATATATATATATATATATATATATATATATATATATATATATATATATATATATATATATATATATATATATATATATATATATATATATATATATATATATATATATGAAGCACTAAAATTTCATGATCGGAACTCTAAAGAAAAAAAATTGAAGATTTGTGGTATTAGCAGCCTTGAGCGAAATATAAAATTTTATGCAGGAGGAGAGGGGATAACCATTTTATTAAAGAATATACAAGGAATTATTCAAGCAAACCTTCCCACTGTATTTGGTTCATAATTTATAACGGTTCATATTACATGTTAATATTTCAACAAGAATAGAAATTTCTATGATACTCAAGTATATATAAAAGTACAAGGGAACTGCTACAACTGAAGATTTTTTTCTTGCTCAAAAGTGACCAATTTATACAGAGGAAAAAAATTTGTTTTCAAACAGACAAATTAAAATGCTTCAAAGGCGTTAGAGCTATATGTGTTCGCATCTTTCGACAAATGTTTGAGTTAATTCGCTTTGTGGATTAGTTTTCATTTTTTTTCACCGTAAAATTTAAGTTCAGTCAACTTTCCTTATAACGAGCTGGTTAGAACAAAAGATGCTTATGTATCTGAAAGCCCATTACATCGTGATTTATAAGGTGGGAAATATTGAATACAAAATATTAACATAAAATTATGATAAATAACAAAAATGTGAAATATTAACATAAACATTAATATAAAATTATGATAATTAACAAAAATGCGAAACATTAAATATTGTAACCTCCATATTTAAAAGAACGTCTTATAATTGCTTATTAAGTTCGACCATCGCTTCTCTTCAGTCACATCTTCTATATTAAGTTGTCCATTAAATCCGAAGTGCTTTAATCAGGGACCATCCAATCAATAATATACTACACAATATTGATAACTTTCATCTGAAGAATTTAGAAACTACCTTATACCTCAAATAACTTCAAGATATTTAATGCATTATTTTGTAATATTTTAGCGTATTAGCAAGTAATATTTCAACCCATTATTGGGCGATATTTCATCACTTTATTAGGGGTATTTCAAAGCATTGTTATGTAATATTTCCACTCATTATTGTATGATATTAGTTTCCAAATACGATAATAATGCTCACATTTTCACGAAATATATTCTATAAAATTTTTATTTATAATTCTGGTTCATGAATTTTTCAACAGTCTTTATGTATCGTGTGAGTAGCTTTTTATACTAAAAATTACCTAATTCCTTTGGTTATTTTGGTCTATACCTAATTTTTGGTATAGGCATACAAAATTTTAAAATAAACCCTTAATGCTTACAAGATGAAACGCCTTACATTTAAGACTAACACAAAGATATATCCACTGATTATTGGCAAATTATTACTAAAAATCTTTTAGAATATTTACTTTTCAAATTTCTAATACATATCTAATTTATTTTAAAACGCAAATTATCTAACAACTCAACATAATAAAGCGAATACTTTGGAGTATTTTACCAGACAGAAGATGTTCATATCATTTGAGAAGTAAGAAATGCCATGTTTATTGATACCAGAAGTCCTTCTTTCATTGATTGCGTCTTTATTATTTTATATATGTTTTTTTATTTATCAATCACATATTTACCTTTATTCTTAAGTGGATTTCTTATAGGAATACTATATATTTTTATATAAATAGTGCAGTAAAAAGAAGTATTTCATAAAGTATTCTGGTTTCATCGAAGCTACAGAAAAGATGAGTGGGGCTTTGAGTTTTGTAAATAGATTTGCTTTTAATTCCTCTTATGTTTATTTATCCATGGAGTGAATATAAACACTTTAGCTGAAAGAAACACTCAGTTGGATATAGGATATCGTTAAAGGAAATAAAATAGAAATATAAAAGAATAGAAATGCCATCCTTCTAAAACTGAAACGTTTATGCTTTCGATGACTCATTTGAGTTGAAGAGAAATTTTTCTATGTCTCATGTATGATGCTTACGGCAAATGAAATATTTCTCACTTGGTAGATGAATCATTTTTTAAAAATCTTTTTATGGGTATTAGTCAAGTAATAATTTAAAAGAAATTGTATTTAAACAATTCAATAAAAATTACATTCTTTAAGTCAACATGGGTTCCTCACATGCAAGCAAGGGAACCGCACACAGACTGAAGTAAAACTCCGGAAATACTCCGTTTCCGGTGTCAGGGGTTGCCAGAATGTTCGCTTAAGTCAGAGATCTGTCATCCCATTCGGTGACGCATTACAATTCTGGTGCTACATTTTCTGATTCAAATGTAGTTCCTACATTTTCTTTGAATGGCATAAACAACAAAGATTAAGTAACTTAGAAGTGCATAATCATACTTGTAAATAGTGTTAACAACTTATGTGCATATATTTCCATTCATATTACTTGCTAGCTGTCATTCATGACCAGTTACTAAGATCAGATTGACTAAGGTTTGTCAAAAATTTCGATTACATTATTTGTATAAGTTGATCTTAATGACTTCCTCATTAAATAATTTTTAAACTTCTAACATTGATGGATATCTATATCATACTATTTTTAGAATTACTCTAATTCTCTATATTCTAATTACTCTAAATAAGAATCTTTCTAATTTTCATCGATAATTTCAACAATTATCAAATTTAATCCATCTCTTATTCTCTAATATTTAAACTCGGATGGTGAATCTCCCTCACCATTCAAGATCGGACATCTTTCTAACGTTTAATTTATTTATTTTTCCATTTTGATTGTTAAAAACGCCTACAGAATAGTAAAACGACGTAGCTTCATATTTTGGGGAAATTCAACTTAATTCAAATATATGCGTATTTATTTATTGAGGATTAAACAAGACCTTGTATTTAGTGAATAACTATGCATCGAATTCTTTTCCGAGTGTAAAGAGTCAATATAGTTTTATGGATTTATCAATTTTTTTATAGAAAGAATATTCAAATATTATAATAAAAAAAACAGAGGATAAAATAATCTTTAATATGTTGCCATCATCATGTTATGATTATTTGGTCCAGATATTCAAATTTTCCTTGTTTGGCTATAAGAATATATTCAATTTCAGCCAATAATTGCTTCATTGCTTCAGTTAGCATTTCTTTTTATCTATTTAACTTTAGATAAAACTTCTTATTAACATGAACTCTGTTTAAAAATGATTGCCATTAAAATTCATATCGTAATAAAAGAGAAATGCTTAATACTTAATAGGAAATTAAATATATATTCACAATGTTTAGAAACTTTGTAAAAATACTATTGAAGCAGGCCTAAGACACTCTTTCTCATCTGACTAAATAGTTCAGCAAACAGCAGCATTTTCTAAATGCATTGTGAAATCTTGTTCTTACCAAAAAGTTATTCCTTTAAAGTAAGTCATAGTATACAGAACATCCTTTGATTTTATTCTCTTTAAAATGCTTTACATTTTTTTTCTCTTTAGCAAAAAAAAAAAAAAAAAAAAATTAAGTGCCCCTGTGATTTTTTTAACTTTTGTATGCGAATCAGTACTTGACACTTGTAAGAAGAAGCTAGAGTGGGAAAGTTAAGTGGTCACATGAGGAATCAAGTAGATGAAAATTAAGTCATTTTTTGCTTTGGCTTTCTTTGTTGAAAAATTTTATTCTGTGTTTATTTTAAATATTTACACTTTACTATTTTGATGGTATCTACCACAGCAATAATTTGTTTCCCATCTTTTGATAAAGTTTTTATTTTTTAGATTTTTATTAGAAAAGCTTAAATTATTATATCTTCAACGTCAAAAGTTTGAAACTTTAAATATTAAACTGAGTAAAAGTTATGAAAAAACAAAAAAAATGACTCGGAAATGACGTTCTTCAATTACTTCATATTTACACAAAAGCTTCTTTATTTAGCACATATACACGATTCGATTTAATTGAATACTATGCACTGAAATTCAAAAAATATATTTTACAATTAAAAAATAAACCACCTGACGTATTTTTGTTTATTTCAGTTTATCATGCAATATTATAAATGTCTTGAAATAAAATTCTGTTTCTATATTATACTACCAGAAGCGTTAGTAATATTGAATCAAATTTTTAATCGAATTATTCGATTCCAAATATATATATATATATATATATATATATATATATATATATATATATATATATATATATCGTTCAATTTTTTTTCTTAAAGTATGTTTAAATATCTATTCAAAGCGTGGATCTTCTGAATATTGTAAATTCTGAATTCTCAGACAGTGTGTCAGAATAATCTGAAATATTATTTAAAGCGAGAACACAAAAGTGAAAACAAAATCACAGAAATATATTTTTTTTAATATCAATCAAACTAAGTTATCATGTTGAAAAGTTGACATTTGGTGAAAATGTAACATATATATTTATTCATTGTTCCAAATTATTTAAAAAAATATTTTTTATAAAACAATTGGAATTTAGTTTTTATGTTCATTCTTTGGCTTGCTATATTTCATTTTTATATTTCCGTAATATACATTTTAATTCTTTTTCATATTTTAAATGCTATTTTCTTATTCTCAATTTTTTCGAAATTTTCCTCCAAAATATGAAAAAGAAAAACTTTTATAAATTGCTATGTAATGCTTTTTTTATTTGTATAAAATGAAGCGTAATCTGTTCATTCAAAAATTTTAATCGTTGTAAAATATTTTACTTTACTTTTAATGTTACTAAAACTTTGATATGTTAATGTTTAAGTTTAATTAATATGTTAATGTTGAAGTTTAAATGTTACTTTACTTTACTTTATTATGTTATTAAAAAATAACAAGAAAATTTCGGGTTACTTTTGTCAAACTACAGTATTTTAAGATTAGATAGATATAGAGTTTATTTCTTACTTCAAGAATCAGGTTATGCTCTTCTTAAAATATCTGCGGTTTTTTGAAAAATCGATTTGATAGACTTTTAAATTGGAAAGTTTAAGTTATTTATTTCTTTTTAATCCAACATTCCATATTCCTTCCAATATTTAAAAAATTTTATCTTTTAAATGAATTTTTTTTACATAAGTTCTTTATCCTTCTATTTTATGCAAAAATTCAGAAAGATGATATTTCTCGAAAACTCAAATTTGAACTTATTCCTCGTAAAACCGACCGTCCATGCAATTACTGATGGGCATTTCGTCATCAGATATAACCGCGGTACCATGGATATGTTCCATTTTGCAGGGCAGATATAAAGTTATTTCTAATGTTAATAATTCCCAAAGATTAAAATTAAAAGACTGTGAATGTGTCATGTTTGAAAACTAAATTATTTCTTGTAATAAATATCTTTAAACTATACCATGATTAAAGTTGACGAAAATTTGTAAATTTAGTCATGTTAAACTTAATCTTCTGAGATATTTTCGATGTGAGAAGAAATGAATAATGTATGAAAAGTCTTTTGTTGTGAAACTATAAATGTTACTTAAAGTTTATTTTTTTTAAATCTATGCATTCGCAGTTAAAATATGAAAAAAAGAAATTATATTGGAGTATACTTACTGAAGAAGAATCTGTAGATACTCTCATATTACACAAATGTAAATAAGAAAGAAGTCAATTTTATTCAGAAAGATCCAATAAATCGAAGTAAGTAATGAAAAATTCAAAATAAAATAAGATAAATAACAATAAACATTTTTAAAGAATGGTCTTTATTGCAAATATAAATATTTATGATTTCTCTTTAGTTTTCTTTATGGTAAAATTCGTTATTCCAATATCTAATTTTCTTTTTATTATTTTATCATGATGCTTCTTTGACAACCAAAAACATTTTACCATAAAACCATACCATCCATGTCTAATGAAAATTACAAGTTGACCAATCTATGAAAAATAATCCAAGTTGAAAACGTAGATACTATTATTCTACAATTATGCCGAATTGATTCGAAATTTAAATTTCTGCTATGAAGTCATTCATATAAATGTAATTTATCTATATCTATGTTTGAATTATCTGAAATTTTGACTATGCTTATTATGGTAAAAATATAATTTTCCAAATTTTTATTACAACTACTTATGGCGAGTTTATGACAAAGAAAACTTCATTTAATTTCAATAATAATAATAGTAAAAATAAAGTTTTGATGAAAACCCATCACCAAAAAAAAAGTCACTGTGAAGGTTATATAAATGTAACAAACAATACATATTAAATGAAATTGTGATCTGCTTAAACTGTGTCATTTGAACTATCATTTCACTAAATTTTCTTAGTAATTTTCTTTCTGCTATTCTATATTATAAGCTTAAGAATTATATTAAGAATCAAATTACTTTTTGTGCTTAGATTCTTATGTTGAATAAATTCGTGAATTTAAATATTGTTACAAATCTGTAATTTTGCTACCCGGCATGAATAGTGTCATCGTGAGAAAGACCGTTGTAAGATCTGTGCTGAGAAGCTGCCACGTAAATGACCTGAGAGCTTGGCTACCATTTGGCGACGAATTTGGCGAGTTTGGCGACTAAATTGATACTACTGGAAAGTTTGAGAACTTTCACGATCCATCCACTAAGACCCGAGATACAGCCAGGTACGCCCTGATTGGTCTGAAGTTTCAAGCCCCGCCTCCTGGAACTATAAAAGACAGGCAATCTGAATCTGCAGGGAAGTTGTGTGGATCGTCAGAAGTCGTGTGTATAGTCAGAGGCGTTGTGTGGTGAGAGTCGGAGTCGCCGACACGTAGAGAAACTGGAGGATTAGAAAACAAGAAATCTGCTGAACTAGCAATTAAATGTGCTGCGCTACTAGCGATTGATTAGCGGTATTTGTAGAAGAAAAAATTTTGTAACAATATGTTGAAATAAATTATATTTTGTACTTCTGAAAAAAAAACGAATAAGTCATTAGTCATTCGTTTAACATATCTGATAAAAACTCAAATTCAATTCATGTGTCATTTCTTGTTACCAGTAGGGTCTAGTGGGATATTTTTTGTGATATTACGTATAAATAATGCATTTTAACTACTGAATTTTTTATTCATTTTAAAACGATAAATGATGCAGTTTGAAATCTGATGGTTTAATTATTCTAGTGATAAGTTAATTAAATAATAGTGACAAGTTACTAAATATATCAGTAAGTTCTAAATCTTATTAATATTCAAAGAAATATGCGTTTCGACAATTATTTGCATATTTATTTTCTGATTCCATTAATAATTTATATATACAAAAAAAAATAGATTAATAAAATATTCTTGAATCTGTGAAAAGGGAAATATATTCTCAAAAAAACTAACAAAAAAGTAATTACTTTCTGCATTAGATATTGTCAAGATTACTTGTAAAATACAATATCCAACTTGATGTTAAGAAAAATAAATTAGTTTTCGATTTTCAATTTCTATTTTAAAGCCATCTATTCTGATGTATTTCGTACATGGGTTAAAGGATTTTGAGATCTGAGACAGAAACTAATTCCTTTGTTATTTAGTGCATAATGCACCATTTAAAGCCTTTTCAGATTCGGAGATCGAATCTAGAACATCTGTTCTGCAGTGTGTAATGCTTTCTTTATCTGCTTCTTAAGTTCAGAAACAGATGCTAATCCATCTGTTTATCAGAGCATAGCTTAGAGATCATTTAGTTTCAGATTTAGGAACTAATAATCTATTTTTGGAACACAGAACGTGACTTAAAGGCCTCTTAGATTCAGAAGTAGAAATTAATTCAAGTAATAATCCACATATCATTCATAAAACGTGAGATAAATTTTCGATTTTTTACATGCATTAATATTTTAATGGGAAATTTATCACTGTAACAAACTAATAGATTATATCGACTTTCATAAGAAAATCGAATACCTATATACAAAATTTTTTGAATTTGTATTATTTCTAACTTTTAAAGATAATTACCGATTGGAATTTGAACAAAATAGAAGTGACAATTTGAAGAAAAGAAGGAATCCATATTTTCTAAATGAAAAAAAAAAAAAAAATAGTTTCCTATGTTCCTATTTTTCTATGTTCCTGTTATCTATACTTTTATGTTCGTATTACTTTCTATATTTCTATTTATTCATTCTTAAAAATATGTTTAAAGTGAGAATAAATGGCTCACTTAGTATGGTGAAATTTTAAATTACAATTAAAATTTTAAATGAAAATATAGTTATAATAATATTTGCAATTTAAAAAGAATTTGAACAAAATGACCACCTTTAAAAATGTTGCTATAATCTGCTTTTCCTTGTTGCTAAGTTTGCATTTGATGACTTTTAGGGATTTTAAAGAACTTATTATCTAATTATGTTCTTAAGTTTTAAATTAATATTTTTCGAAAGAATTTTGAAGAAATTGCTTTTACAAATTGAGAGTGTATATTCAATTTAATTGTAAAAATGGAATAATTAGGATTTCAGAAATATATAATAAATGAATTATAGTTAATAAAGTTGCGAGTTAGTGATAAAAAAGCATTAAAAATAAATACATTTCCATTTTTTTAATTCTAAGAAGCTTTTTTTTAATTCTAAATAAATTAAAACGAAAGATATAACTATCTGTAAACGAAAGCACAGTGAAATATTTTAAATTTCTGTAAAGTACTAATGGCGTATTTGTAGAGTTTGAATTAATCATATACAGTAGTACATACACTACTTATTTAAATAAAATAATCAAATAATTATATATCATACTTGTATTACTTGTTTAAGTAAAATAATGAAAGAATTGTAGACCATACTTGCATTTACATCAGTGGCTTCACTCATATTTTTATTCATTACTCGCCATCAATTGGCGATCAGCTGGAAATATTCATTCTGCATATTTTCTATTAAATCTCTTAAGCGTAGTTTAATATCCGAATATATTCCTCCAGGAATGCATAATTTTAAACACCTAATAGATAGAAGCATCAAAGAGGTGTCGTCACTTTATTATCCTTACATAGTTTCTGTCCATTGTACAGGGTGTTTATAAAGTCCCGGACCCATTTTGATGTTTAATAACTCATAAAATAATAAAGATATAAACAAACTTATGGCATTTATTGATGGAATAACTCATATATTTTCCTTTTCAGGTTTGAATATTTTTACTTTTGTAAATATCGTCTGCGGGTGTGGTTAATTTCAGATAATTTCATTTTCCAGTCTAAATATCTGTACTTTTCTAAATATTGTCTGCTTATTAATTGCATTTTTCTCTCTTTTGTTTTTGGCAACTATTGCAATGTTATGTTTACTTTTGATGTGTTTGTTCTATGTAGTACTTTTGTATGTGATGTTTTATTCGAGCGGATAAGGAGAATGCATACATCACATAGAAAGCACAGATTTTATGGTGGTTCATAGAAATGAAATCGATAGTGCAAGCACAGAGAAATTTCAGAAGAATTTACCAAAAAGATCTTCCATCCAAAAACAGCATCTTGCGGTGGAAAAAGAATTTTCTAGAAATTGGAAGTATCGCTGATAAGAAACGTTCCGGATGTCCTTGCACAAGTGATTTTGATGTTGAGCTTGTCAGAGAGACATTTTTACACAATCCTAGAATATCTGTGAGATCAGCGGCAACAGAATTGGATATGCCAATTTCGACGGTGTACAGGGTTATTAAGAAAAAATTAAGACTGCATGCATACAAAGTTCAAATTGTTCAAGTTTTGGAACCGAATGATAGACCTAGGAGGATGGCCTTTGCAACAGATATGCTAAGGAGGATAGAAGATGCTGCTGATTTTCTGAAGAGCATAATGTTCTCCGATGAAGCATCCTTTCATGTTTCTGGCATTGTTAATCGCCATAAAGTCCGCAAATGGCTCTGTGGATGCCGACATGCTTGTCGCTACCTGGCGTGAAATTGACTATCGACTTGATATTCTCCGTGCGACGAAGTGGCACACGTGGAAGTTCATTGACAAGGGTCATGAAACTTTTTGAGTCTATTTAACCATTTATGTTATTAATTTAAATCTATCTTTATTATTTTATGAGTTATTAAACATCAAAATGGGTCCAGGACTTTATAAACACCCTGTATATAAGGACTGCCTTAATAGAGTCAAGCCCCTTGACATTTTAGCATTTGTAAAAAGTGAAATGTCCAGTCCATATTTGTTAATTTTAGCAATATCACATAGTTATAAATTCAGTTTCTTATTTGTCATATAAAATTCACAAACCCAACAAAAATTCTTCGCTCTTAGGTTTCAATTATGGTAGAAAATCAAGCCATTAAATGTTTGACTGAAGAATGAATTTGAGTTTCAGTCACAAAAATGGAAAAGCTGATGTAAAATATCGTCAAAAATATCCGTGAAAGCTAATCAAATGAAGACTCAAGTATGTTAAGAAATAAAATTGGCATCATTGAAAAATAAATTTCAGAATTGAAAAGGGTGTAAAAATCAATTCCGTAATTTCCGTTAAGAAATTTTCGGAAGTTATTGCTCTATAATTTGCTTAATTTACAATTAATTAAAATTATCAATTAAATTAAAAATTTTGTTACGGAGTGTACATTTTCTCCCATAAAAGTTTATCTCTGCCAAATTTACAAGGTCTAGGTCAAACAGTTTGTTTTGTACAGACTTTGTACATACTTTATTATAAGACAAGAGGATTAGTGAAAATTATTTTATTTTCCATTGTCTGTTTATAATTTCCACATAATAAAGTATTATAAGATTCATGCGAATGATATACTTAAAATTTAAATCTTTTGATCTGTCATTAATTTAAGCAAATCTTTATTTATTAAATATATTAAAATATTTCTGATGAAAGCAGATTTCCAAAATGAATAATTCATTGTACAAATAAGTGTAAATATGCTCTGCTAACGTTATATATAAATATGCTATTTCAATCTTTCAATTAAAATAATAAAAACAGTTATTTTAAAATAATTAAACCAACATTTACGAAATAAATGCTAATAAAGGCAATATTTTATCATCGAATCTTATTCTTACAATTGTTTCTTCCTTTTTTTTCACCTCTTTAAATTATATGCGCATTTTCGAAAATTTGCTAATTTTCAAATTGTAATCTTTGATTCAGATTAATAGAATTATTTGATAGATTTCAATGGAAATACGCAAATGAGTTGCAATAAATACACAAAAGAGTATATCCATGGAATTAATTTAATTTGTATAAAGTATTTTCCTTTCTGTGCTTATAAGAGCTAAATTTTTGCGATTTTACAATTATTCAGAAATTGACAAAGTCTTAATAACTCTCTCTGTAATATCACTAACTTAAATCAACTTCCTCGAGTTCAAACCTTCTGACCTTAAATTAGTACGTGTTATGTTTTAATTAAGTAATAAAATAAATTTAAACAGTTTTTTTGAGAAACCTTTTCAATTTCTTCTTAAAAATGTTCCGTATCAAATCATCCACATTCTTAATGACACTCATCTTTACATTTTAAATTATAAAAAAGACCAAATTCATTTTATGTGCAAAAACTAGAGTGGTAGCTGCCATTTCTACCCTTTTAAAACATGAAAAAATTTCATATATTGAGTAGCGAGCAAAAAAAGCACGAAGTTGTGTTACTTGATTTCACATCAGATTATTTTTTTTTTCCGATAAATAAACTCCGCGCCGCTCTTTTTGATAATTTTTTTATCAGCTCATTAGTAATTAACCTGCTGTGCTTCGCTATGCTTTGGTTACGCCGGAAGCATTTCTTTTGTATAACTTCCCAAAATCATCAATTAAAAAGCATAACAACTCATGTGTTGTAGATATTTTTTCCATCCCTTTTTTATTTTAATGGCAAATAACAAACGCAAATAGTCAACTGCAGAGTAAAAAAGTCAAAATTTAAATTGCTTACAAGTCACTAAATTAAGCATTAAAAAACCCAAAACCAAGATGAAAACTAATGATACATCTGGCAAAATGCCAAAGGTTTGGTGTATGCTACTCATGAGGGTGGATATTTATTACTAAGCAAAAAAAAAAAAAAAAAAAAAAGGTTCTTAGTAATAAAAAAATAAGCTTTTAGTGGTAATTTTTCTACCTTTTAAATAATAGAGAACATATCCTTTGTCTTTTTCTTACATTTTAAAGTGAAATTCGGAAAAAATAATCTGTTTTAAAAAAATTCCAAAGCAGCCATTAAAAAAAGGATCAATTAAGAAAAATAATTATAAAATCTCAATAATGCTGTACGCACAGAATAACGAAACATTATGATTTATAATCTAAAATCTATAATGTTTTTAATTAATAATACTGTTTTTTCTTTAGAATATCAGATGGAAAATGTAAAAGAAAAGGGTTTAACACTCAGTTAATTTTTTATCAGGATTGACGCAATTATAATTTTTTTAATAAAAATATTTTATAAATTATTCCTTTTAAGCTGTGGAAATCTTAGAAATCTGCAAGTATTTTTTATCAATTCGTATAATGTATAATAAATAACTAGAGATAATATAACATGGAAATATTTTATCATTTTTCTTATCTCTTAAAAATGAGCAAAATAAAAAGAATAATGAACGCAAATAAAGTAAGAAAACAACGACGCAAATATTCAATTCATCTGTGACAAAAATATAATACTTGGTGTTAGAAATTGCTTCTAAAAGTAGTTACAGCAGTCAATAAAAAATCTAATTTTTTGAAAGTAAAAAAAGAAAAGATCATTAGCTTTAATATTAAATATGAAATGATTTCCTGTACTTGGATTATAGAGAAGAAATCTTTATCTTGCTTTTTTGAAAAAGCGTGATTCCTGTACAATTAATGTTTGTTTTTTATATGCATGCATGCTTATTTCATGCATTAAATGTTTTATTAATTAAATGTTAATATTTATTCATAATATAATTAATTATTATTATTCATTATATAATTAAATTAATATATTATTCATTAAATGGATGCAACATTAATTTTGAACAGGGCTCACATACGCAATGGTATCTGATTTTTTTAAATGAGTGAACATTTTAATAAATTTCAGTTAATGTAAATTATTTGAATGACCATAAGTTTCTAATTTCTTTTTGAAAATAATACTTCCATAATTATAATTTATTTCATTAATCTAAACATTACTGGTGATATCAAATGTCTTATTAATGTAGTTCAACTATTCAAAATATAAATTTTGGGGGGATATCTTGAATTTAAATAGCAGCATTTGTCAGCCTTCAGAAACATTTAATTTATTTTATGTACTGATTAAATAAAGTTCATCTTTAATTGAAAATTGAGTAAAGTGTAATAAGATACTGATTAAATGAAAAATGGAAAGCAGATAAAATGCTGATGAATAAAATAAAAATCTGAAATAAAAATATATTCAGGCACATATTTGAATTTGAAAAATCAAGAAAGCAAATTTGTTAAAAAAAATGAAATTTAATTTATAAATATGTTCACCTTTTTTAGCTTAAAAAATCTTCTATTAAATATAAATAGTTACGAAAACAAAAGAATCCTATCATTATGAAAAACATTATTTAAATGTTATGGGATTTCAGTTGGAATCTCTATTATAAGGGCATTAAGTTTATTATCAAATATGTTAAATACTTTCACAAATATGTGGCGTGTAATACGTAACGATTAGTCAGTTTTATTAGATGAACATTGTTAAAATCGGTTGTTCAATTGAAACATAGTGACAAAATGTTTCTTCATAATATTATTTTTTTACTTTTGCCCTAGAGTAATTTCTGTTCATATATTTCAATATAAAAAAAGATTATTAATTTAATTGTAGTCGCCTGCGATAACCCATAGAGTTTTTTCCTCCAATATTTAGAATCATTTATTCTCAAAACATTATGCGATGCATCTGTTTATTTTACTCAATTCATTGACTAACAGCCCTCTGTAGTAACTAACTTTTATTTTTGCCATCTTATTTCCTATGATAACCAGTAAGATTATAACCACTGAAATCTCCTTGAAACTTTGTAATATGAAAAACGTAGATACCCACTCCTATTATGTAAAATGTATATTTTTATCAAGGTGGTACAAATACCATGCGTTCCACACATGAGTGTTTTGTATTTCCACCCATTACATTGTGTTTCTATAAGTGTTTTAGTAATGATGTGAAAATGTTCTTTGCATTTTAAGTTGTCATACTTACATGATTAAATTATACACCAAGATAGCTGATCAACTAATTAACTTATTTTGTTTAAAATTAAATTTTTAAAAAAACCTTTTAACTACCAAAACTGAACATCAAATTTAATCAATCTAGAATTTTACGTTTAAAAATATCCTGCTTACTTGTATTCGGGAAGATAGACAGACAAACTTCAGTTGAAATTTTTTCAAAACTAGTTCTTGAAGAAATCAAGACAAGATAAAGAAAGATTGAAGAAATCAAGAGACAATAAACCAAATTTCATAGGACTAACTTATGCATTTTTTGTTGATTTTGTTTTCAAAGAAAGATATAAGTCCAAAAATTGTTTTTTGGATTCAGAAAGGTCATCAAAATATCAAATTTGAATTTCTCTTATACCATAATTTTTCTTTAAATTCTGTATGTGAGAAATAACAAATATTTTGTTTCTAATGATTGATATTCCCTCAAAGCTGTTCTTTAAGAATCATCCTATGTATAGAAGCAATTGAAATCATCTTTTGTAAGTTTAATTTGATATTTTTAAGTTCTCAGTTTGAGAAAGATATATAAATGAAGATTAATTTTTAAATTGTTGATCTGTATACCTTTCTTTACTCTGATTTACGTCTATCACTTCCTGAGGCCTTCGAGAAAAAAAACTGATATCAGCCCTTGTAGTCCCGGGCCGTTTTGCAACACAATTCTAACAAAATTTTCTCTTCTGACATTTTTTTTTTCTCTTCTTCTGATTTTTTTTCTACTGATAAACTTTTTTTTAATTCTCATAGTAATTAAAAACAATATGTTTTTCTCTTTTAATTTAATATGAAATATTTAATATTTATTTTTAGCAAATTTTTCTTCATTACTAATTTTTTCTTCAGAAATCAAACAATTTTATCAATATTTGCAGTTTTCCACTGCTAACAACATACTGTGGCAAAATTTTAAAATTTAAGTAAACATCATTATTAAAATTAGCCACAAGCTTTTTCAAATACGCAGTCATTAAAAGCTCATTGGAAGGTTTTTATTCTATAAATAGATTAAATTATTTAGGTAAAGAAATTGATAATAAAGCAATTTTTAATAATTCCATAGTTATTAATGAAATCTTCAAGTACATTGAAAATTATAAGTTGTATTAAAATCTCTCAGTATACTTATTACTACTAACTGAACTTTTAAGGATTTTTAAACAGCATGGTACATTGGTACATAATTGGGAAGTTTTGCTTAATATAGATTAAATTATTTAAGTAATAAAATTAATATTAAAGTAATTTTGAAGAATCCAGTTGATATTAATTAAATTATCAAGTTCATTAAAATTATAAATTAGATTAAATCTTGCAATATTCTCATTACCACTAACTGAATCTTTAAAGGATTTTTTTTAAATGTGACGCCTTAAAAATTTGTATATAGAAACATAATCATTAAAACATTGTATCTGCACTGACTATTGATTGTTAAATAAAACGGCTATTTATTTTCAAATTATTCCGGTTTCTGCATCTTTCAAGGAATTTTCTTGTTAGAAAAGGAATAATTTGTAATAAATAATATTTTTAGAAAGAAAAACCAAGTACAGTCATCAGACTGAAAAATTCCTTCGTAATAAAATAACTGTTTTTTTAAGAACTGGTTTTGAACATTTCCATTCATTTTCCATATTTATTCTTCCAAAATGTATTATATCATATAAAATTTTATTATTTTCAGCTGCTTTGTCATTGAGAAATCTATAAAAACTATTATTATATAATGTCCTAATTATAAAACTGCATCTTCTTTTGGGTTGTTTTTTTACTGAAAATACAATGCTTGATGAATTAGTTAAATAATCTAATTAAATTCTTCAGGGAAAAAAATTTTCAGAGAGAAAAAGAAAGAAAATTAATTATTAAAAAGTGTAGCTTCTTATTATAATTCTGCATTCTTGAAGTAATTTTACTTTCCAGTAAAATAAATATTGATTTGTATTAAAATCAAAAGAAAACTGAGTTTGTTATTGTAATTATTACGCTTTCAGAAAACAAAACAAAAAAAATCCTTGCGAAGAAATAACGGCATGAAAAAGTAGAAATTACATTACTTAATTTCTCTTTGGATTATTTTTCTTATAAATAATATGCAAGACTTTTCTTATTTTTATTAACCCATTAATAATTAATATTTCGAGCTTCGCTATGTCATTTTTATACTATTACAAACATCAATTAGTTTCTTCTTATCTTTTATTTTATAGTTAAACAATGAATAGTCTGCTTAAAGAATAATCTTCTTAATATATGAAAGATTTGCATATTTATTAGTAGTGGAACAAATTTATTTCAGTATAAGATGCGTTTTTAATATTTTATTAATCTTGCCATACTTATTGTAAAAGCGTAACTTCAAAATCAAGAAATATAAAAAAAAAATATTAAATTTTCATTTTGAAATACTTCTGTTTTTTCATGTGATATATGCAGATTCATTCAGAAACTTAATGAAACCTTCAATCGTAGTGACAGGAAAGACACAATGCTTCTAAAAATAATAATTTGATAAGTCTGTCTTTCAAAAATGTCAAAATAGTTTGCTTTGTTTTGCATTTAAAGCAAATTGCATAAAATGTTTCATTAAAAATAATTGAAATTAATTTATACTGGGGAACCAAACGGCCATCAAAGGCTACAAACGTTTTAGTAAAATAGAATTTTAATAACTTGTAATTTTAATTAAAGATTATATGGCGAATACTAAGTAAATCAATAACGACCAAACGAGAGAAATGCTGAATATTTTTTTAAAAAAAATTTAAAAAATCCATTAAATAAAAGGATTTTTTACTATAGCATGTACAAAAATAACAAATAATGAATCAATAAATTCCGTACCTAAACTATACATAAAAATTATTTACTTAGTAATATTTAGTTTCAATTTGATGTTTTAAGAAACTACTATGATTCTATTTCCATTAGAAACGTTTAATATACAATTTTCATATCATTTCGTAATATTAATTATTAATTTGAAAGCCATCTTCTTGCTGTGACAAATAAAATAAAAAATATTTTCCAATGTTTCTATGAGAATTTCAACTTCTTTTTCCAAACGTTTACTTAACAATATAATAATGAAGAAGTTAATTACAATATTATTTCAATCTTTTCTGATGTTTTACATTTTCAATACGTTCAGAAAACCATACATTATAATACATACATATAAATATGGGAATCTCACAGTGGCGTTGAAGAATTTTGCTGTGTAATTGATATATGATAATATAATGAGTATAATAAGCACCTCATTCCCAGCTAGAGAGTTTTAATCAAGAAACAAAGCCTCTTTTTTAGTCACTCTTTCTCACAAAGAAACAGATCTTAATGATTCAGTAATTCTAAAATAATCCATTTAGTAGTATATACCAAATTGATGCACATGTAGATAAAAACAATTGATTTAGTACTTCATAACTATTTAAATTGTAGAGTTCTTTGAAATCTTTTAGAAGAACAAAATAATATTTTATTGTTTTGTATCATCTTCCTTAACAATCCATATATTTCAAAATAAATGAAGATAGTGAGCTTTCTATAAGGGCAGTATTGTGATTATGATATTGATTTTCTGCGATTGGAATAAAGAGAGTTTTACAGATAATCTTAATGAATGTCGATGAGATAAATATCAGTCAACTGTCTGTCGAAAAATTATTTTTAACAGCTTTATAAAAGTGCAGTTTTGATAATAATTATTATGTCAATAATTTTATGATCTTGCATATATAATAAGTCCGTTGTTTAACGTGACTTCGAACCCTGAATATTTTTTGTGTTGTGTCTATTGTTACAAAATTTTTTCTTCTACAACAAATACCGCCACTCAATTGTAATTACTCAGCGCATTTAATTGTATGGTAGTTCATTAGTTCAGCAGCTTTCTTGCTGTCTAATCCTCCAAGACCTCTTATTCGTCGGCGACTCCGATCACTCTCACACACGATCTCTGACGATCCACCAACGACTTCCGATACACACGACTTCTTCGTAGCTTCTGAGTGCCCGTCTTTTATAGTTCCGGGAGGCGGGGCTAGAGTCTTCAGACCAATCAGGGCGTAGCTGGCTGTACCTCGTGTCTTAGTGGATGGATCGTGAAAGTTCTTGAACTTTCTGGTATTATCCATTTAGTCGCCAAACTCGCCAAGCCGCCAAATGCTCGCCAAGTCTGTCGCCAAGCTCTAAGTTCCTTGATCTCAGCACGTACAGGACCGATCGTACAACGGTCTTTCTTACGATGACTCTATTCGTGCCGGGTAGCAATATTATAGGTTTGTAACACTATTAATGTATCAATCGATAAGCGTTCTACTTCTTAATGGCAAATAATTCACATTCGTTGCACGGATAATTCAGTTAAGTAGTCGCAATGAGCTCATCAGTCATATCAGTCATAACATTTTGCTTAAATTAGTTTTTCCTTAGTTATACTATTTTACTGAATTTTATAAGACTTTGAATAACTAACATGTATTCACTCATTGGATAATTCCAGATTTTTTAACGCATGTTTTTTTTTTTTTTTAAATTTAAAAAAAGTAATGTCAAGAAAATTTCGCCTCTTGCGATAAAATTTTAAATAATTTTTACTTACGTATACGTAGTTCAAAAAATTGTTCGTACGTAGTTCGTAAATTGTTCGTACGTAGTTCAAAAAATTGTTCGTACGTAAAATACGTAGTTCAAGAAATTTGAACTCGATATTTTAATGAATCTCCACGTTTTAGACCTCCCTGTGTTCGAAAAACATATTTTTGGAAAATTTTTCTGACAAAGAAAATTTCCAAACTATTTGAGCTAGATGGTTGAAATTTGGTATACGGTCTTTACACCAAATTTGTAGATTTCTTTCGAATTTTAAGTAAAATCTGTTCAGAGGAAGTCGATTTTTCGGAAATAAGCTATCCGGATAATTAAAAAACTATGAAAGTTAGATGAAATTTGGTACACAGATTTAAAATCTATAGTGTACAGACAGACACCTGCAAATTTGGAACTAAATCCGAGCATAAATTGGCTGTCTGTCGGTCTGTACTTGCAGAACTAATTAAACGCGATAATTTCAAAGTGCAGTGGCATACGTATATCAAATTTGATGTAGGATTTTGTGACTACAATTGCAGTTTTGTGTCAATACTTTGTTACAATCAGGTTGAGAAAAATGTGTCTAAAACACACTTTCAATATTTGGATAATATTGTTACCAGAGATTAATCGTGAAATAACTCGCCAAAGATGGCACGATAGATTCGGTAAAAATGCAAAATTCACGCCAAAAGTTAATATTTTTGTAACTATTGTACGCTAATACCATGTAAGGCTCGTATACGAGAAAGTTTTGGGGAAACTGTTTGAACTGTTGGGGGAACTGCATCTTACAAATGAATAACTGGACGTTGAAGTTAAAAAGGATAGAGAGTCTATATTAAAGCGAATTTTATAATAATGGCATTTTTTATGGCTATAATGATATATGTTCCTTTGTCATGGTTTTACATTTAAATACAGAAATATGAATATTACAAAAACGATGTTGAAGAAACATTATCACAAATTCATGATTTAGATAACAGTCACCCTATAATGAAGTCGAAGCAGTTCTCATAATCCAATAATATTCAAATCCACAGAACCTCCCATTCTCCGAGAAAATCTGGTAATCTCCGAGATCAATCGAGACCTCCCGAATCGGTATTCGTCCGGACAAGGAACTCATCCTCTTACACTCTACGTGATAGAGTGGCGACACGTGCCGGAATTATGTGACTCCTCACATTCAGAGATTGAAGTGTTGAGGGAGGAATTTATTTCAGGAAGATATATTTGAAAAGTACTTTCGGTTTATGAAAAGTGGAAATAGGGAGAAAGGAAAATCGGTTTTTCCTGCAGCTTGAGACCGGCACGATTTCGGTGAAAGGAAGGAAAAAAAAATATTTTGGAAAAAAAAAAGATGCTTTTCTGTATTCCGTTATGTCAGCAAGTTTCTAACATTTTTTTTTGTATGAGTATATTTTAAATATTTTTATACATAAAACCGATCGTAAAAATGACTGTTTCGAGGGAAAGAAATATTTGACTTGAATTTTGAAGGAGTCGTAAAATTTTCATTTATAAAATAGAAGATTCTTTTGATACTTAAAAAATATCTATAAAAACAGTGAATTTCTAAGTATCAATAATGTAAAGGAAAGTATGACGCTTTTCCATAATAGTAGTGAAATTATATATTTAAAGCATCAAAAATGGCATTACTGATTTTGGAAAAATCTTCAATCAATCGTGTCTAAACATTGTAATATCATTTTTTTTACTAATTTCTCATCTTATTCCTTGATAAGTTCAAATAAAAGAAATTATATCGATATCATATAAAATATATTCCAATGTAGAAACAGAAAATGTTCCCTGTTCAACTCCATGATTGAAAAGATTTGTTGTTGTTACTTATGGCACTTACCATAGACAAGCCCCTGACGGAGTCAGCGATTTAAGCCGAGTGTGTGCAGTAGTTTCTGAGCACCCGATGGCAGAAGTCTGACTTTTAGCTCATATGAAGATGACACTCACACATTCGGCTACACAAGCCCCTTTTCGCAAGGGGAAGGAGTTCTTTCATACACCTCACAGATAGAACACAGGGTAAAGAACAACCATGCCCGAACTAGAACTCGAATCCAGAACTCCCAGATCACGGTGAAGACGCTACCTATTACTGTTACCCTAGGCCAGAACGCCGGCGAAAAGCTTGTTATTTCATCTTGTAGGTAGCATTTTTTCATTTTTTTTTCGCTATTAAAAATTATTTTGCTAGATATTTGATGACATATTAGCATGAGTGGGTCCAAAAAAGTCTTTTGCGAAATCTGAGAGATATTATGCACACAAAAACAAATCTTATTTATCAGGAAACATGGGATTCTAAGTGACGTGATCAACGGGTACAGGAGCCTCTACCAGCGAAATCAAATAATGTAGGCGATATAGGTGCAAAGAAAGATTTCTAATAACACTGTTAGATGAGTAGCAAAAATAATGAATAGCATGAGAGATAAAATAGGAAATAATATCAAGTAAAAATCTTTAGACTAATTAGAGCAATCTCTTTGGAGTTGTTCACCATCTTATCTAGATGACCAAAATATTGGAATAATACTAATCGTGATAGAACGGAATCAAGAATCAAGATTCAGATCTAAGAGTATGGTTTAATTTCTCTTGTGTGGGATATGATCTGTCATTGGTGAAAAGGTAATTCACCAATGACAGATCGTATCTCACACTACAGAATCGGCAATATCGGTAATTCGAGATCTCTGCGTGAACTTACAAAACAACCAAACAAAAAACTGAAATCATGTTTATTTATAGGTCATCCTTGCATTCGTGTAATCATTGTGATACCTTGTGAGAGGAGTACTTGAAGTAACTACTTCCCCTATAGGGACAAGTTCTTCCAAGTATTTGTCGATTTAAACAGTACGTGATGTGCATGTTACTGTTCAAGCAAATAACAAATTCGAAGCAAAATAATAAAATGATTGTAACAGTTTTCATACACAACAAATCTTGAATTCATTTTTAAAAAATTTCATCTAAAGCTAATTACATTACTATTTGCACTGAAAACAGAATATAAGAATATCAAATTCAGTATAATTATTCTTTCATCTATTTTCAATATCTCAGATTTTATTTCTGTTACCAGTATTATATGGTTGGATATTTCTGGAAGTTAGTTTGGTGTTGGAAAGCAAGAGGTCACATTGAATTATATAAAAGGAAATGATGCACCAGATATTGGTAAACAACCCAAAATTTTTAATGAGTAGAGAAAGCATTACACGATATATATACATTTTATATGCAAGAAGAAGCAGTTTGTATAAGAAATGCATTAAGAAAAACAAACCTCTGTGGTTATTAAGTGTCCAAAGGACTGCCAAATGAAACCACACACGCTTCACTTATTATTATTCATATAATTCTCTGCTGTGCTATTGTTAATGTGTGTTTATTTTATCTGTAATGAAAAATTTATATGGTGTTTCGTTTTCGTTTATTTCATTAGTTTACGCCTCCGTCAACCAGCTAATGCTATATTTACAGAGAGCAGCCATGATGTTTGCTATATCTAATTTCTATTAAAGTTACCAGATACAACTTCATGCTCACGAATTCATGAAATTGTCAAAAATTAAAGCCGTTTTATATTAGTTTATATATGGTATGTTCATTGTGACGTGAACATTTTTAATGAATATCACTCTCAAGACATCATAATGTTATTAAAAAAAGGAAATGTCCAAATCTTCCATTTTCGCGGTATTGTATCTTCTTCACTTTTTAAATAGTTTTATTAAAAATATAGACAGTGTATAAAATCATTCTTCTCTAGCCCTCAATAATGGGAGAAAGTCACGCGATTAAATATAGGATGAAACGTTGAAAATAGCACTGATCTCGGGGCAATAATTTAATCTATTGTTAGAAATTAAGAATTTAAAAAAAAATGCAGAAATTCAGAAAGGACTTGCACGAATATGAAATCACCATCATTGAAAACATTATTTTTTGAGTTTTAAGTAGATGGAAAAATCGGTTTTTAATCATACTATTTTGGGAAGTTATGATCAAAATATATCAAAATTTTGTTTAGCTTTTAATTAATCAAAATTCTAAATCAAATTTTTAAAATAATCTCTCCGATGCACGCATTCGCACTTTCCAAGGTATGTATGGGCCAAGAATAGCAGTTCTTCTTTTAATTTATATAGCGCTGACTCATACAAAGCCAAATGAACATACATAAACTGTTTTTTTTTATTTTATTACACTAAAATATAAAATCAAAATACAGTTTTTAATCACAATATGCTCCTCAATCGTGGACGAGAATCAAAGTATTTTTCATGAACGTATTGCAACAATGTTGACAAAAGCTCAAGTTAAAAGCTTAAGTGAATTCTCATTAAAATTTTCCTTTCTTTTATGAAATTTTCATCTTGTTTATAACATATTACCATATTTATGCGTTCTTTGTTTCTTTTCTTGCACAATTCAAGCCATTTTCACCAGTGATTAAAATCTTGGAGTATCGTCTAAATAAAAATATTTTTCATTTACGTTTAGGATTAATTATTCTTATTACAGTAACATTAAAACCAATTTAATTTAAACGTTTATATGTGAACGTTAGCTCAATTTAATTTGAGAAAGACTGACGAAGACGTTTGTAACTCTCAGACTCTTCGTGTAATAGTACTACTTAATTTATTAATTTCGAAAGTGATGCTAATTGGATTGCTCGCATGCACGGTAGAATTATTTTGAAAGAATCTGTCAAAAATAAACTGTTAGAAATGTATGAAATTATTTTTTATAAAGGATTTCTCTGATGTAACATAGTTCTGCTTTTTAAGATTACATTTCTTTATATGGATTACTTTTTTTCAGGAGTTAGAAATGGCATTTGTTATTCCGTTTTACTCTACTGGTTTCAGGGTAATTGTTTTTCTACAATAATCCAAAATGAATAACCATTTATACTTAAATTTATTAAATTCCGAAAATAAAATGTATTCTGAAGCTGATAAATATATATCATGGATTCATGTGTTAAAATGAATGAATTACGCAATTAGAATTATTCTCATTTTGATTTAATTATTAAATCAAGAATTAATATGAATTGATTTCATAAGTAATAATAAAATAAACATATTACAAAAATGAAATTCAAGAAAACTTGTTTTAGTAATCAGCAAAAATTAAGATATCATCACATTCAGGAATAATTTTATTGGGAAAATTGTAAAATAATTATATATTTGAAAATTTTGCATAAAAAAGATAGGAAAAAACATCGATGAAAGCAAAAATACCTGTTAAATTTCCAAGTGCCTTTAAAAGCTGGGAAAAAGGGGCTGGGCTAAAAAAGACGTACAAAGCAAAACTCTTCCTGTTTAGATGTTCATCAAATGGTTTGTTTAAAATTTATCAGATAACAGAAAAAATCCATTACTTCATTTCTAAACAAAACATAAGCTGTGTTTATATCTCCTTTTTAAATAACAGGGGTCGACTGATAAATAGCACGACATTTTTTGTATTTTTTTTCGCTCTGTGGGGCATTAAAAAGTTTTAAAACTATATTTAAATAAGCAAATTACTGTTATTCTAGTTCAAGAATTATAAAATATTCTGAGTAGTTATTATACCAAATTTTGTGGAAAAAAATAAACATATACATTAGAGTTAAAGTTATGACGTTTCTAGTAAAAAAATTCCATGTAAATTTAGAATTTGAGAAAACGACATTTAAATAAGTAAAATAGCATTAAAACGCATACAGAACAAATATAACAAGCGAGAGTAGTCTTTCCAAAACCTTCTGGCTTGCTCTCTAATAATGGTGTTATCCTCTAAACACCCCCGCAACGAATTATAAACCTTGGATAAAGCAGAGTAGCCTTGCATGGCATTGCCGTAAAATAGTTATAAAAATATTAAATTTTGGCGGGAATTTAACATTTTTACTGAATTTATATTGTTATATTTGGCAAATGATCCTTGGCATGCAGTTGATTGTTTCACAGAATCGAAGTTGTGTTTTAGACACTCCCCCCAAAAAATGATTGCAATCAAAATTTGGCATCGAATTGCCCCTGTGGTCACATACCAAATTTAATATTGTTACGGATTTCCCTCTATCACTATCAATCCGTCGGGTTCGTTTACTTGTGTGTATTTAGTGGTTGTGTATGGTATGAAGATAACACAACACAATGATCAGTCCTTTCAGTAGACGAACACACAACACGTTTATTGACACTACGACACACAGGACAGCACGAAGACGACAACTATATACAGCATAGAGAAGACAATTATCTTCAGCCCAGACGTGCACACAGCAAGACTCTACTGCAGACAGTAGCGCACAGTTTAGTTCAGCACTAGCTTGACTCCGTCGCTGCTCTGCTAATCTCTGAAAGACCCGTTGTTTACCATCGATTCCGGCTACTACTCCGGCAGCTGCAGACTGCCTCCTTTTATAGGTCTCAGGAGGCGGGGCCAGAAGCCTCTCAACCAATCAGGAACGTTCGAGGCGTATCTCGGTTCCCAATGGACGGCTCGGGAAAATTCTCGATGTTTCGGGTATAATCTATTTTGGCGCCAAAGTCACCAAATTCGTCGCCAAGTCGCCAAATGGTCACCAAGTTTGTCGCCAAGCTCTGGGACCTCCGACGGGACACCCGGACTCCACCCATATAAAGAAGACTGTAAAACAGTCTTTCTGATGATGGAACCAAACATGCTGGGAAGCAGCATCACAGATTCGTAACAATATGCTTAAGTGATTGCGTTTTTGAGCTATCGCGTTTGAAGTCCAAGTGTTACTTATGAAAGTTGAAACCAATCAACTAACCTGTTGGGTTTGGCTTACAATTGGAAAAATGTCTGCAATATAGACGTAAGTATGTGTAGCGAATTTTATTCATTTAAATCTCTTCACTTTTTTAATTATATCATTAACATATTTTCAAACAGCCGGACAGACAAACATCTCATGAATAGAATTTGGTCAAAATTTGATAAAAATCCATTAATTTTTTAAAAAGACCATATACCAAATTTCATCTCACTGGCTCAAAACGATTTTGAGTTATATTTGTCACAAACAGAGAAGCAAACGGACAGATAGAAATTTATCTAAAATGTGTTTTTGGAATTTAGGGTGGTTTAAAACGAAGTGATTCGTCAAAATCTCGATTTTGATTTTTTTCATCATTACCATATTTTTTTCCCATACTTCGTTACGAGAAAATAAAAATCAATGTAACTTTCGAGAAATGGGCTTTAAAACAGAATTTAAGCGGTTATATGGAGAAAGCTAATCAGAAATTAAGAATATTTAATAAACTATCAAGTTTTAGCAAAAATTCGAATTTTTAACGTAATCTCAAAGAAATAGCAACTCAAAAATAAATCCAGACCCTTATAATTCAAATACTCAAAAGCACTTTAAAATTCCTTTAAAAAATAAACAAAGCATTGCTACATCTTTTCTCAAATCGAATTTTTTTTCACGTACATTGTAACTTCTCTGCCACTCATTCAGAAACATCTAGAATTTCATTTCTCTTCACTGCAGAAATACATGCGTCTGGCGAAATTTCCGCTTTTCCTCTCTCGACAAAAAGTACATTTCCATGCGACACCAACGCAGTTCCGTATACATTGCAAAAATAACTGGCATAAAAACACCTGATCTGCAGAGAAAATGGAGAAATAAAAAGCATTCCTCTCCTATAAAAAGCTTTCTCTAGTTCCATCTCATGTGTTAGTGGTATACTTGTTGTTGGGCAAGAAGATCGTTCCAAAACAAGAGGGACTTGCTGCACTGCATTGATATGGATTCCGTTTCCCGTGAAAATCGAACTACAAATATAGAACGGCAAGGAATGCTTTTTGTTTGTTTGTTTTTTTGTTCTTAGTTACGAAATGCGCTTTTCATAGAAGTATGGTTCAGGAAAATATCTTAGTAGTGGGGGAGGTTCTTTGAAATTAGCAGAAAAAATTAAAATAATGAGTTCTGTTATAGTAAATTTCCAGTTATCATGTGAGAACATAATTTTTTTTCTCACTTGGCATCAAACAGACATAAAAACAACATCATGTTCTCAAATGTTTCATATTTAGCAATCACCTCCATTTAAAAAAGCGATAAATTTTGACCATTTCAAAATCAATTGATTTCTAAAATTTTGTTTCCACACGCCAGAATTTTTTTCGTGAAAAATCAATTTAAATCGGTTTGAAACAATCACGTAATTGTCAGTTTTCGCATTTAGAAAAACGATGGGTTTTTTTTAATCCCCATCTCAAAATTGTTCGAGCTCCAAAGCATTTTTCGCCAACTAGAAAAGTTGAAAATGAAAATTTAATTTACATATACAACCCCCTTCGATAACTCCCCTCACAGTTTCGCGTTGATTTCTGTTTTCTTCTTTGTGCTTCTTCGGGCGATTTTTTCTTACGGCCCATGTTCTTTATTTTCTGTCTACACATTTTGAGGCTTCAAAAACCCCAAACTGAAACAACATCATGTTCTCACATTATAAAACAAATCTAAATATGAAATATTTTTTAATGTTTCACCTTCAAAATGTATGTCCACATGTGTCTAAAATGCAAAGTTATTTCAAAAGAAAGATCAAATTTAAAATATGTATTTCTAGCGAAAAAAAATGACAAAGATACATATGGCGAATCACTGGATAAAAAAAAAAGCTCAACGTTTTATTTTTGGTCTTTGGAATCTCAGCAAATGCGGCGAAGTTATTTGTTTATGATAAAATGACATTATTGTTTCCCAATGTATTGTAAAATCATCCGCGCTTTTGCGCATGCCTTAGGATGGGTTTAATTCGTCAAAATTCTGTTCGTGAATACTGAAAGATTTTCAATTTCATTACATTTACATTTCATTACATTTTACTTTGAAGATTATGTTAATTGAGTTAAGAAATCCCTATTACTATTATACACCTTTGTCTATTACTATTATCATCTATATATATATATATATATATATATATATATATATATATATATATATATATATATATATATATATATATATATATATATATATATATATATATATATATATATATATTAATTTGTCATTTTGTCATGATTTATATATTATTAGGATCCGATATTAATACATTAATATAATTATTTTAAAACATGGATCCTTTTCATGAGATCCCAGAACTGTTGGAAAAGATATATTGATCTCTTTCTTATATATAATTCAAGAAAAGCAGTAAAGAAATACTTCTTTGGTACTTAAAAAAGTGCACTAGTACCGCTAAAAAGAGGGATCCCTCATTAAAGCAGTTTTTCCGTAATAAAAAAAAATTAAAAAAAAAACATTCTCTAGAATAAAATATACAAACACTTTTGGCATTTTGCCAGAACTTAATTTTCTTTTTGTTAGTTTTGCTGTTTTTATTTTTCTGTTAGTGACTTGTAAGCAATTTAAAGCAACTTTTTATCACTGAGCAGTTGACTATTTGTAATTGTTATTTGCTGTTCAAATTAAATAAAGAAGGAAAATAAATAATCTGTAAAACTGATTCTTCATGTAGCCTGTAATACATTCTATTGCTGATTATATATATATATATATATATAATTTTTGTGTATCTCGGAATCGGCTCAAACAATTTGGATAAAATTTTATATTCGATAAAGTTTTGGTTATTACATTCATTTAATAAGTCCCTTTCCTGTAAAAACATATTTTTACAACAAACTATTAGAGCATTTTTCTATCTGCTCTCATACTGACAGTATTATATAGCGCTGTCTCGTACGTTTTTGCGGTACTTGCATTGTTGCCATAGGATGATAACCTACCGGCACCTCAAAATTTTGTGAGATGGCACTTTATGACATTATCCTAATACGAATACATTCAGTTCACATACAATAGCAATAATACAATTATTGTGTTAACCACTTCGAATCACATGCTAAACTAAGTGCATTTAGGAATTTTTTGTATTTAAATTATCAGTTCATATGCAGGAAAAATATTCATATGTAATCAGTATGTGATTCGCATCTAAATATTTTCTTCTAAAAAAACCCGAATTTACAGAAAAAAAACAACAACTGCCGAGTGAGCTTGGTCTTTTTGGTACTTAAACTAAAGCCGATAACAAAATGTTTTAGTTAAGTCATGAGCAGCTATTATTATTTTGTAAGTAATTCTGAAACGTTTCGATTGTAAAGCGAATTTCATACTCACACATATGGATATAACTAAAATAAAAATATTTGTTAAAATTAAAACGACCTTTTTAGAATTACAGTTGTTTCATCAATATATACTCAGTAATATTTTAGATCATATTAATTAACCATTCAGGAAACTGGATAATCTTTCTTGGTTTCTTGAATTCCTCCAAACGTCTTCGAGCCGCCATCTTTTTATTCGCAGGATGCCATTCGCTGTTTGCTCCATGTATTGTTCAACAAATCATAAAGCAGCATACAAAGAAATAAAACGATGTATTGTAAATTTTACATTAATTTAAAGAAAAAAATGTATTACTATACAATATTTTGCAACTGATATAGCATCAAATAGTTTTCGCTTTGATAAAAGCAAGTCATTTGTAAAAGCTCTAGTATCTTATTGAAAGATGTAACGAAACTCTTAACTTAGGGATGTTTCTAGTATTCCAAAACCTACATTAACTGTCCCTCTGTCTGCACTTCATTCCCTCTTATTAAAATACTGTTCTATTTTAAATTTCAAATCAGGACAGCTGCTTCAAATATTTCGCATAAGAAGTGGGATAATGGAAAAATCGGCAGAAGAACATATGAAATAGTGCCTAGAATCTCAAAGAAGTCTATAGGATGGAGTAGAGAAGATGTCGTGTCCATTTCAGTACATACTTTTCCCCTTCATGCAACCTCTCTACAAATGAAAACTGGTCCCGAGGACACGAAAAGAAATCCAGTGCATTAGCTTACAAAGTATTCACTAAGAGTATATTGGTATTTTCAAATTTCTTCGACAGAAAAAAAAACTACAATGGTTTAAAAAACATCACCAGGAATAATTGATCAAGAACCGGGAATCAAATTCAAATAGACTTCATAAGATGAATCACTAAACACAAATCCTCTTTGAATTGATTTTCAAATCCAGTAATCCTATATCATCCCACCTGATTTACTGTTTCCCACGTATTTTTTCTTTTCTTTTCTATTTTTATAATTGTTTTTGTGACATTTATTTATTGCTTGTTTTTTTAGTATGTTTCATTATGTACTTTATTTTTATTTATTTTTTTAATTTAAAAAGTATAATCGATTTTCTTTCGCTATACCAGAAGGATGGCCTTTTGCTCTAAAAAAGAGAATGTATGTAGTGTAATGCAATGCTTCAGTCATTCGTGTTTCCAAGTTGGGAACCTTAGATGTGGTCAGTATTTTATTGCATCACTCTTTCTACAATTTCTGGGGCAGTGTTTTTTTTTTTATTTTTTTCGAATTATCTAAGGAACATCTTCACCTTTCACATAACCAATAAATACATTCTAATTTGGAGGCCGTATTTGCACCATATATATTTTTCACTGCATCATGCACTAGTAACATCTTAAAATCATTATTCGCGTTTTAAAGCTAAGAAAAAAGGATGAAATATATGTTAAAAGTGACATTTTACAACAACTTCCGGTTGCAGACTGAGACTTCCGGTTAATTTTCAAGTACACTGCACTTTTTTAATTTGACATATATCGGCTTCTAGATGACGTAAAATGAAAAGAAAAACGGTTTTGGAAAGAAAAATGTTTTAATTAAAATATTTTTGCAAAAAGAAAAAAAAATGAACAAGATGGTCGAAAAATGTCATTTTCCATGTAGGCAGTCACCTTAAGGTTGTAATTTAAAATGCCTTGTATTACTATCTTAACATTCTAGAAAGTTAAAGGAAAGCTATTAATTTGATTAATTTAATTAACACTTATCTTTTCTCATTGGAGTGATAACAGTTATTAAATGTTCTAGGATATTTGCTTATTTTTATGGCGATCTTCAAATTACGCAAGGATTATATGCATCATCTTAGTATATATATATATATAATATGCTAAAATGGTTGTGCTCCAGGTATTATTTGGCGATTTTCATGATTACACAAATAATGTCACTATATATAAAAATGATATATATTTTTTATATATATCACTATATGTATAAAAAATGTCACTATATATATGTGTGTTTCCGGATTTACTTGGCGATATTTAAACTATACCAAGATCTCCAAGACAATAAGTTGATTTTTAGATTACAACAAAATCTCCAAAACTAAGTTGGCGACGATTTGTATTTTTTGGTGACTTATTACAGGGACTGTAAAAATAAATATGCGCCAACTTCATGAATAAAATTTCATCAAATGAGCCACATATCGCATAAATTTAAACAATAAAATTATTTTATTTGTTTGTATTAAATTGATTTGCACAAATGTAAATTAAACTTACATAGATATGTATTTTTTTTAACTTACGAATGCTTTGTTTTAGTTTTAGAATTCTGCATTTTAGTTTTGCTATAGAGAGCAAACAATGAAAATTATTGTAATTCATTGTAAACATAATAAGAATCGAAAGCATTAAAATGTTTTAAAACTTTAGTTTTTAATCGATACTTTAATTTTACTTCTAGATATTTAAAAAAATTATATAATTCATGTCAATTTTAAAGAATAACAACTTAAAAAAACATTGCTCATTAACTGTAACGTATTATTAAAAGTCTCAAGAATCATACTGAACATCAAATCCTATATTATAATGGTAATTAAATTTGAAATACTTTTATTTCAACTTGCAAAGATGATTTTGTCTCGTTATTTTTCGCAATAATTCTAGAAAGATAAACATATTTCTTTAGCAAATTTCTAACAATATTGACAAAAAAGAAAAAATATATAACACAATTTTAAAAATTAATTTATTTTTAAAATTTTGTAGGGAATATTTAAAAAAAACACTTGAATTTAAAAAAAATGCAATTTACTGATAAAAATATCATTAATTGAAGTACGATTTTCTGAATTTAATCGAAACAATTGTAGAAAAAAAGTTAAGAAATTCTTAGGAAAATAATTTAATTTCTTTTTCCAAACCTAAAATAGAAGCGATATAATACATTATATTTGATTTTTAAGAAATATATATTTTAAGAATTAGTATTTTTTACTGGTTACGAAAGCATTACTATATTTCGCAAGAACTTCGTCTTAGCGAATCCTACCTTTGAAGAACAAAAGCATTAAAGCCGAATTTTCTTGTAGAAGATGGCAGCACTTTTTTCCTGTCTACCTCCTAGTGGTAATTCCTTCTGTACACGTTGTTTCGTAGAACAATTTTTGAACTTTTTTTCTCTCTAATGCTTTTCTCTTTTTATACTTCTTCATCCACTTTTTTACTCTTATTTTTTTTACAACGACTTTTCCTGTATGTTTTTCTTTCTTAAGAAATCTGATGTCATTTTTTTTTTTTTTTTTTTTTTTTCAGTTTTGTGGAAAATAAGAAATTTTTCTTGATATCTCTGAGATAATTCCACTTTCTTTTAATATGAAGACAACTTATTTTCTTTCTACATTTTATTCACGCTAAGAACAAAAATATTTCTTGTGAAATCTTCTCTTTACTCCAAAATTTATTTATGGAATAAATATATTCTGTAGAAATAATAAGATACGTATAATATGTAATATACTTAAAATTATCTATCAGAATGATGCCTATCAGCTATTTTTGTATTTAAAAAATGTAGCTTTGTTCACAGACGTATTGAGATGGTCTCGCCTCGCTGTCCTCGAAGTAGAATTCTCAAGTTCGCTTCCAGCAACGCTGCTCAAATTCCATTTTCATACGGATACATGCTTATTTCCTCGTAACATAGAAGTGGTGTTCAACATAATGGGAGCACAACAAACAAATACAAGAACCATTATTAATTAGGCTTAGGGTCCTCTTTTGCATATAGGATTTGCCTAGGAATCAAATCAAACACGTGCTGAATAGTATTTAGAAGAATATTTCACCATTCAAAGTGGAAATATTGTAAAAGTTCTGATGATGATGATGTCGTGTCCACGTTACCACGTAAAGAGGGGTGCAGTAGCTTCTGAGGGTGAAAACCCCTGATCACCCGAGGGCAAAAGTCTGACTTCTAGTTCATGTGAAGATGACACTCACACAGTCGCTTGCATAACCCCTTTTTACAGGGGAGCTCTTTCACACACCTCAAAGATAGAAAACAGGGTGAAACACAACCATGCCCGAACCAGGACTCGAACCCGAGACGTCCAGATCAGGGGAAAGACGCTCTAAAGTTCTAGATGGAGAATATCAATTTCGGATTGGTCCGGAGTATATTAATGCTGGTGGTAGATATAAATTTCTGATTGAACGCTGTAAAATAGACTATAAGGTTTCAACCATATTGAAGCTGGGAGATTCTACTGACCAAATTAAATATTTCACTTTATCCTCGTGTTCACCAAACTGTGATTGTGCAAGTCCCACCGCATTATCATTCTTGAAAATTCCATCTCCTGCAGGAACGTCATAGGATGGACCTGGTCAGATAAAACTTCTCTATACTTCACCCTAGTTCTCTATACCCCACCCCCTAACAGAAATTCACAACCATGACATACCATGATGCTCGTAGCATGAAATATTTGCTTCCATGCCTGATAGAGTGGAAAAAATAATCACAAATATGCGTTTATGCATTTGCCTTCCAAACGTGTACTCGTCATATTGTAGGGAAGATATGAAAGATGATGTATCTGACCATTTAATTTCCTTCCACTTATCAATAGACTAGGTTATATGATTCTGGCACTATTGAAGTCGATGTTTGGCATTGACATCTTTGACAAGTGGCTTGACAATTGCTTCTTTGCCATGAATATTCTGTTTATGAAGATGCCTGCTAGCTTTAATCATTCACACTTTAAAATCCAGATGCTGATTGAGCTCTGCAGTCACTTCGGCTGCCATTGTTTTCTTTTTGGATATTAAAATCTGATGCAATATACGTTAGTCTATGTCACTCAATTGCTATTTCGATTCACTATTTCACTTTGCTAAGTTTTTTCTTGCTTCACTGTGTGCAAGATATAAGGACTTTAGACTTCGTTCCTGCAGGAACGCCTAAAATTTGAGACGTTTCGGTCACAATTGCTCCAGATAATCAATATCTTACAATTTTGTTTCTTTGAAAACTGTGAGGTCTTATACTTTACGCTTTCAACAAAAACCCAAGACGTATCACAATTTCACTAAACCTACCTCACACTACCAATATATATACTTTTAAGTTTAAAAAAAATGGTAGTTAGAATTATATTTCAAAGATTACGGAGGCCATTCTTAAATGTAACTTTTATTCACAGATATCTATATTATTTTGACAACCAGCAATAAATAATCTTTGGAATGGATATTGTGCTTGCGCACTAACTTGCAACATTTATTTATTAGACTACGAAATAATTTAATGGACGCACTTAATTTTAATTTCTTTGTATATCATGATAGGAAGAAAAATTTCAACTCAGTACAAAACGAAGTATTTCGAATATTGCTTGCATATGTTTATATGCTTTGAACATAGGATTTTGTGCGAATAGCTTATAAGCCAGTTAACAGCTACGCTACCTGAGCAATTGCTTTTGTATCGTGGTTATGTTACTGGTCTGCGAACCACAAGGCCCCAGGTTCTCACCTCGCTCGTAACAAATCGCAACAACTTCTTTTGGACACACTGGAAATATCTGTGCTGTAATACTAATATTTGACTATCCAATGAAGCATTCCTAATGCTTTTGTCCTTTTGTCGTTGGATTCTCTCATAACAGAAACTATTTCCCACTAGATTATTACTATGTGTGCAAGCCGATTCGTAAGTTCACCCCCCACCCCACCCCACCCCCATTACTTCGTTTGGGTCATTTTTTTTAACTTTTGCATTTAAATTATTTAGGTATCAGAAGAGCAAAAATATATGTCTGTGCAAGAACCATCATTCACTTTATTTTATTCTTCCATTATTCTTGGTTCAAATTCCTAACCTTATCCTCTTCCATATTTATTATAAATGATGGTATATTATTCTCGAGTCCATTTCAATACATTTTTAAATTTAAATTAATAGAATGAAGTATAATAAGCATTATTGAGCAATATAAACCAATTTCTATGGTGTCTGTAAATCTAATACAACTTAATGAATATCTTCACATTTCCTTCAGGAATACATATTTTAAGTGTTTCATTTAAAGTTGAAAGCAACTATGGTGTATTATATAGCTAAAATAATGAATTGTTTTTCCTTTTACATTTTCCCTCAAAATTGCATTTCTTTTTTTAAAATATAAATCGTATTTTCAATGTAAATTTTGAAATAAATCATTCAAAGAATTTAACAAAGAAAGCATAATCCAGTGAATAAAATATATGAGCTTATTTTATTTAATTAGATGCAACTGCATAATTTAACATTCTTCTTAATTAGTGGCAGCCACATTCTTTAGAAACAGTTTTTGCCGTTATGACGGCTATTCTATTAGTTAATTGAATAAAAAAGCTCGTTTCAAATCTTTCACTGTTTTGCTCCATTTTTAACCTCTTAATCTCTGGATTCATAATTAGATCGTTTCTGCTGTTGTTCTACTGTGAAATGTTTTGCGTGTTCCTAAAAATTTAATCACAATTTGGATCATTAATATTATTTAACTCATAATTAATTTTTTGTTGAATTAAGGACCATTGTTTTCCTTGACATTTTCATTGTGTGGAAATGTGACAAATGGAAAAAAGTTACTTTCATATTCTTGCTCAGTAATCAAATAGATTTAGAGTAATAATGATGTAGCTCATGCTGCATTAACAAAGTCAATCAAAATAGTAAGTTAAATTGGTGATTTCAATCATTTATGATTTACTAACTTTATTTACAATTTTTTTCGTAGTGCATAATTTTTTGTATACATAATTCTAATTTCTGGCTGATAAACAAATAAATATTTAGGAAGTAGCAGTACATCTTTTATGATACTTTAGTCTTGTAGTAATATGTGTTAAATGGATATTATATCAATATTCAACGACCTTGTAGATTTCATGCATTATAAACTTAACCGAGAATAATTTGATCTAATTTTATGAAGACGCGAAACCCAAACTCACATGTTTGTATTCATATCAGCAGCTATCCAAAATAAAGAAGAAAAAAAGCAAAAATAAAAAAAAGCCAAATTATCAGTGTTTTAAAGAAAATTCTTAAAATAATTTTTAAAAAATACCAAACATAGTAAAATTTTTATTTTGAAATCATTTTTTCTTATTAATGAAGACAACTTATAAAATTCTAAATGAATGTAAGCTATAATTTTAATACAATAATGTCTAAACATACATTACATTTTAATACAATATCTCTTCCCCATTTCAGTCTGCTTTTATGCCTAATAAACTATGCTAGAAATATACAGGGTGTTTATAAAGTCCCGGACCCATTTTGATGTTTAATAACTCATAAAATAATAAAGATAGATTTAAATTAATAACATAAATGGTTAAATAGACTCAAAAAGTTTCATGACCCTTGTCAATGAACTTCCACGTGTGCCCCCTTCGTCGCACGGAGAATATCAAGTCGATAGTCAATTTCACGCCAGGTAGCGACAAGCATGTCGGCATCCACAGAGCCATTTGCGCACTTTATGGCAATTAACAATGCCAGAAACATGAAAGGATGCTTCATCGGAGAACATTATGCTCTTCAGAAAATCAGCAGCATCTTCTATCCTCCTTAGCATATCTGTTGCAAAGGCCATCCTCCTAGGTCTATCGTTCGGTTCCAAAACTTGAACAATTTGAACTTTGTATGCATGCAGTCTTAATTTTTTCTTAATAACCTTGTACACCGTCGAAATTGGCATATCCAATTATGTTGCCGTTGATCACACAGATATTCTAGGATTGTGTAAAAATGTCTCTCTGACACGCTCAACATCAAAATCACTTGTGCAAGGACGTCTGGAACGTTTCTTATCTTCGATACTTCCAATTTCTAGAAAATTCTTTTTCCACCGCAAGATGCTGTTTTTGGATGGAGAATCTTTTTGGTAAATTCTTCTGAAATTTCTCTCTGCTTGCACTATCGATTTCATTTCTATGAACCACCATAAAATCTGTGCTTTCTCTTGTGGTGTATGCATTCTCCTTAATATCCGCTCGAATAAAACATCACATACAAAAGTACTACATAGAACAAACACATCAAAAGTAAACATAACATTGCAATAGTTGACAAAAACAAAAGAGAGGAAAATGCAATTAATAAGCAGACAATATTTGGAAAAGTACAGATATTTAGACTGGAAAATGAAATTATCTGAAATTAACCACACGCGCAGACGATATTTACAAAAGTAAAAATATTCAAACATGAAAAGGAAAATATATGAGTTATTCCATCAATAAATGTCATAAGTGTGTTTATATCTTTAATATTTTATGAGTTATTAAACATCAAAATGGGTCCGGGACTTTATAAACACCCTGTATATTAATGAGATGAAAAAATCAAAACACTTTTTTAGGAAAATTATCACTGAAATAATTTATTTATTTTATATACTTACTATTAAATTCTTCATGAATATGGTGAAATACATGGAAAAATAATTTATAAAATAAAATTAAAAATATTGATATATCTATAAATATAAAAATATTATAAACAAAATTATGAATCTATAATTATAAAAATATTATAAACAAAATTATGAATCTATAATTATAAAAATATATAAATATAAAATATAATAAGAATGTATGAATAAAAATTGTTATTTTACACTTTTTTAAAACATCGATGAATGGATATAAATTCTCATAGTATATAAAATTTTAAATTAACACGAGTTATTTATTTTTCAAAATATACCGAAATCCCTGATAGCATGCTTCCACTTAGCAGTCTACTTATACGCATAATAAATCAATCCACGAAACACGCTATATGCATTAGACCAAAAAGCCGAGGCTTCGCTCATCTTTTGGCATTTAAATCACCATCAACTCAATCTATGATGGCGGAGCAGGGAAAATAGCCTTTGGGTACCGAGACCATCGATCGCGCCTTGCTGAGGGTGATAGGGTTTATGATCTAAGGAATTTGGGACTTAATCCTCCCTATTAAAGTTTGGGGCTCCGAGATGAAGTGCCAGGGAAATTGCTCGCCAGTAAGACGCAAAGGAATGAGAATCTGCGCACTTGTAAGATAAAGATCTATAGATATCAGCGTTGTATTCAGCAATGTATGATTTTGTAAACTAGTAGAATAACATAATAGATTTCAGTTGGATATAATAAAAATCCGCAATGCTTACCACATTCTTTCAAAGATACTTAATATTCCCTTTCCTAAGTTTGAACGTATGAAAAGAATCCCTATCAAAATCACATAGTAAAATCACTGAAGAGAAAATATCTTTTATGCAAACCGAAGTCAATTAATCGTTGCTTCTCCCCTATACATGGTATGCCTCCCGTGGTGAAATAAATCAAAATTTCAAACGTTTATTCTTTTTGGCTACGCTTCCACGAAATTATGATCACACACGCGCTCGCAGGTGCCACCATAATATACAGTTTTAACGATGCACGAATGCGTTTTTTATGACAAACTTTTTAAAACAAATCTGTTACAAATGAAGTCACCTGATTTGGGGACATTTTACCAAACCTGCCTGTCGTATATGGGGGGGGGGGAGGTTCTTCCTTCCCCCAATGCGGAAATTCTTCCACGAAGAATGTAAAACCACCCTCTACAATTCGAATCTTTGATATAATCGGGTTTTCAAATGTACCTATCATTTTCCAATCATCACTGAAAGTTGAAATCCATATGGCTATTTTCATGGTATGGAAAATAGAAATCAAATTTACGGTCTAATTAATTGAAGAATATATTTAATAGTGAGTTTAGAATCTCCATACCATTTCAGCTTTTGTTTTTTTTATCAGTTCAGTAATCGAGGCCTAGAAGCAGTAATGCATCAAAATTTCCAAATTTTATTTATAGTTGTCTAAAAATGATCTAATTTCTAAATACTGGATATTTAAAAAAAATGATAAAAGGCGTGGAATTTCATATCATCAACAACTCTTCTTCATTTGTTCAAGTTTCGATGTCTGATTTCTTCAGGTCAAGATAAAACAATAGATTTTCCTCATTAAAGATTTTTTAATGGTTTATTTTGAGATTTCAAATCATTCAATGATTGCCCTATAATTTGTATATTTCATATGCGAGAAAGTCAAACTGATTTAATTAGGAAAGCAAAATCATATAATTTTAACCGTAACTGAAGACGTGAGTCAACGTGACTCCACATCGTTCATTAGTTCTAATTATCACGTGGTGTTTTGTCCTTGAATACAATAACCAACTCGGTACCTTCAAAAACTGCAGTATCTTGGCAAAATTCTAATTATGAACACTTTCGTGTAACCGAATTGTTCTTTTTCAAAGTTTTAGTTGTTGTTTATGGAGTCATTGACTCCATGTCTCTGAAAATATTTATAATTTGGATAATGCAAAAACTTAAGAAATATGCTTAACAATTATTTTAAAATAGTATACTCTTCATTTTTGTTTGTTAAATTCTAAAAGTTATTAACATTTGTGTAATTCCTTAATATCTAACTGGAGTAAGTATTCATTAAAAGATTGTTTAGGTTTTTCTTACATCTTTACTACATTTTATATTATAACATTTAACATATTTAATATTAATATTTGTAATAGTTTTAGTAACTACATGATTTCCAGAATGTATTGTGTTTCTAAAATAAATTCCACTGCTTTTTACAAAAGACAAAAAAGAAAAATAACAATGGAGTCATTTTGACTCCATGCCTCTGGCCGCATGTGGAAATTCCTGTCACGAGTTACGGATTAAGGTAATTAATGATTTCAGTCAAAAAGAAATACAAACCAGCATATTTATAATTATAGTTATTGATGATGATGCCGTGTCATCACGGAAAGGGGGTGTAGTAGCTTCTGAGGGTAAAGACCTCTGAGCACCCGAGGGCAGAAGTCTGACTTCTAGATCATATGAAGATGAAACTCACACATTCGCTTGAACAACCCCTTTTTAAAGAGGGGCACATTCACACACTTCACAGATAAAACACAGATGAAGAACAACCATGCCCGAACAGGGATTCGAACCCGGGACATCTAGATCACGGGGAAGATGTGCTACCCCTATGCAAGAACGCCGGCAACTATAGTTTTTAGTTAATGAATAATCAGATACGGCATTAATTGTCATTGTTTCAATAATCGAAGGCACACATACAGAATGCTTGCAATAATTTATATCGAACCCATTAATTTAATTGTCTCTTATCTTATGTATGATACCTTATATTAACCATAATTTCAGTTTTGTTAGAAGAAAACAAAAACCGAAATTGTTAGACACAAGTGGGCAAGAAACAAGCAGATATGAAAATTAGGCTCCCGGTATTTTGAAAATCCATTCCCATTCGGATAATATATGTTTTAGACATTTTTTAAACAAATATATTTTCAGTACTAAATGCAAACAAATTCTAAAATAAACTCAATATTAACCTTTCACTGGGTATTTAACATTTTCTTTATATACTTTTATTCATTAATATATTTGTTATCAAAATTCAAATAACCTGCACTGAATGGCCTTCTTTGGCTTTATTCATGTGCTTTTAGTGCCTTATACATGTATTGAATCTTACAAGCGGTAATACATGAGCGAATAAAATGCCTGTTTAAGAGGACACATAATGGAGTCTGTTTCTTTCCATTTACATGGATTACATAAGGCAGAAGTTTTCGCAGTAGTTAGAACCCGGATGTCACGCAGTAACTATAAATATTCATGTCTTGGAACCAGTTGTTTGGAAACATGGATGTTAGGATAGGAATATTTTAATATCTGGTTAAACAGCAGAACACAGAAAATAAGATTCGTTAATATGCTATAGTGATGTCTGGGAATCTTTAATGTGGAATAATGGCATTAAAATTCTACTTGCATTAACAAGGAAGTTTGAAAGTAGTTTTACTTTTTTGGAAGATGCCCCAAAGAATTGTGATAAAGGCATTTGCTGAAGATGCCTTTTGTCAATACTAAATAAAGTTAGCAGGAATATTGATTGAGTTTACTTTTAAATTAGAACGATTAGAAATATCTTATGCATAATATAAATTAAATTTCTTTCATAATATAATGTTTAAATTCCATATGCTTAATATAATGTTTATTATACTCAAATAATTAATTTTAATCATAAAATTGTAATTTAGATTAATGTTATGTTATTATAATAATATTATATCTATTCTGTTCGTTGTGTGTATGAACCATTTTAATACAATCAAGTCCCATAACATCATAGTGATATTCAAAATTTCAGTTCCATGATAATCGTTCAAATTTTCAAAACTCTACAACTTCACATTCTTGTTGCTCATTTAAACTATGTAGATATTAAACAAAAATCACTCTTCCATTCTTGTTTACCAAATTTGAAGCAAATAATGGAACTTAATAGTTGACGAATGATAGAAAAAAAGTTTAGAATTTTAGTTCAATAATAAATTCGGTTTGTGCACAAAATATTTTAAAGAATTGGCAAAAATCAGGAACAATTTGCTCGAAACATAAATTTCTGTCATTGAAAAGATTTTTTTTTCAATTTTTAAAATTTGGAAGATTTATTTTAGCCCTGTAATATTTTTCAAAATTATCTGAATAAAAGTCCTAAATTTTTACTTATTTTTTTTTCAAAATTTCAAAGAAAAAAAAAACATTTTAAAGGGCATATTTTTATTCCCAAAGTATATGTATCTGCAAATTTTGGTTCCGTAGGTCAAATAGGAAGTAACCTATAGGAAGTCAAGACACTCATATATATTCAGATTTATTGCTAATCGCCTTAAGCGACCATCTGCTTTGCCAAGGATATGTGTTATATTTAATTTCATTTAAATCATTTTTATATATTATCGTGTCTATGATTTCGCTTAATTATCAGACATTAAAGATGTATTATTTATAATTCTCTCACATATGTAGTTTTTATTTTGTGCATGAACCTGTCTAAAGGGGACCAGTTCATTGAAAACAAGGCACTATTAAAAATAATTTCTGTGATGCATCTGTCTTCCTAATTTAACAGTATGGGTTTTTTTAATTCCTCTTGCAAGTTAGACATATATTAAACGCGATTCCATTACTACAGTTTTCATATTTGGAAGAAACACATGTCATAAACTATTTGATGAAACAACATAAATGGTTTAAATTTAAGAGTAACAGCGAAATCAATTATTGGAAACGAGGCATAAATAATTATAAAAAAATGCCAACAATGAGGAAAAAGTCCCAAGATTATGAAATTTGCATTATTAAGGTATCCGACTACGTTAAAAATACTGGTTTTCGACAACATTGACGAATTCTTCTTTTATTATTATTTCTTGTAGTTCAGGCTTTCCTCTTTCCAAAATAGTATTTTCTAGGAGAAGGAAGGTCTGATCTATCATCCAGGATAATTTTAAACAATTTTTTAGCTAAAATGTTTTTTTAACTTCAATTTTCTCAAACTTTAATTTTATAAAAATTATCCACCGTTAACATGCTATCTCAAAAACTAATAGAAGTATTTACATAAAATTTCAGCGTGTGTTTTAAATACTGTGGGCAATGAAATGAACCAAAAGTTTTATTGTTGGTGAAATACTTTTTCATTCATAGGTGTTTTTAGAAAAATTAAGTTGTAAATTTATGGAAAAAAATGTATATATACGTACATTTTTACACGTAACTTCTTTGCATCTCAAAATGTTTCTTAGATTTTGGTTCATTTCATTCATCATTATATTCTATAACTTGTGTACAAAGAAAAATTGGATTGCTGCATTACAGTTTTGTGTAGAGTGTTAATCGTTTAGGTTAAATTTCATTAAAATTTACTACAAATTTTCCTATTTCTCAAAATATATTATATTTCCAAATAATTTTTTTGTATATATAGTGTTTATAATTGACAATACATCTAAAAACCATAAATAGTTTTTAAAAAATAAAATTTTTCAAAAATATTGCTTTGAATGTAGTCGGCTACCTTAAAATGAAAATTTTTGAAAGCCTGGAAACGGTGTAATATTTACTTTTGTAAAATAAAATTTTCGGAAAATTTCTCCGATAAACCATAGCATTCACTTTAATTTTTAATTAATTCAAATCCTAATAAAAATTTCAAAAAATCTTTTAACTCGGTGAAAGTTTTTTTGGAATTTTACAGGCATTTGCAGGCTCCAAAATATATATGTGCTGGCTTTGGTAGTTGAAGATCGATCAGTTTGTCCTCTAGAGAGCCAACACACACAGGCACGTACTCTTCTTTATAGTATAGTAAATTTTTCGCTGTCACATAACAAGGAAGGCAATAAAAAAAGAGGTATTATTAATGATAAATAAAATTTAATCAGAAATGCCTGTTTCTAATCTTTTTATGAAATATTTCAATATGAAATTATTTTCTCAGACATTTTTATTTAAAAGGATTAATGATCATGAAATAAGAAAACATTGTGAAGGAGAAAAATATTCAAATTGGAGATGTATTATATAGCAGTGAAGTATCATTTAAACGGAACATTTCAAACTAATAATAAAATTAAAATAAAATCATCTGATTGGCATAAATTAGTAAAGAAATCTTAGCATTTCACTGCAAAAATAATTAAACAATACAAAAAAAATATTTAATTTGAATTTTTTCAACTATACGTATCATGAAGCATTTAGTTTTTTCTTAAGAGAGTGAACTAATCTTTAGAATGGATTAAAAATATATTTTATATAAATTAAGAAAACTAAAATTTAATTAGTGAAAAATTTAAAAACTTAGATGTAATTATTTTAAGAAAAAGTAGAGATTTTAAGGAAAAAAGAGAGCATAACATTTTCTTATTTTAAAGTAATACTCTCTATATGACATAAAATAAAGCTTAATTATTTGTACATAGATAAGCGATTTTTTTGTAAGTTTTTGTAGTAGAATTCTTTAATAAGAAATATTACATACAAATACAAATAAGACCATGTATAACTGCTGGTATCAGTGATATTATTTATATATCATAAACACATTTTATCTTAGTATAAACAATAAGTGAGTATTTGTAATTATTATTTACAACGATATTATTCACAACAGAAAAAATAATAATAGCGATGGAACGCATTTAATCTATAAAAATCTGTATTGGGATTCATTTCAAAAGATGAATTAAAAGTAAATAAAATCCATTATATAAGAATAAAATTCTAACTCAGTCCTATTTAATAAAAAAAAAAATCCCAAATCTAGAATTCATCCTGCAACATTAGGGTTCTTTTATCACTTCTTAGGGTAATTCAAAAACCTGTAGTACTAGATTTATAATGAACTTGATCTACGAGGTCCCATTACAATGGCCTTTCTTTACTTGTGACAGCCACCACCAATCCCCGACTACCCTAAACGTGTTGCTCGTTAATCACAACTCCAGGGGTTGGCCTCACTTGAAACTGTGCCAGCCCCGGAAGCGGAAAAAAGTGTCCCTCCAGAGCTCTACTGTAGAACCACCAGTTGTTCCACCTCCTGTTGCTCATCTGCCTGCCTCTTCAATGGATTTTCTCATAAAATTGGTCAACTTTATGGGGTTTCCTTTACTCATCGAACCTTGAAAAAGACGAATCGAACCGGAGAAGGTTGGAAGGTTTCCAAATAGTTCCAAGTGTGGACGGATCGTTTTGTGTCTTCCGAAAGACATTTCGAACAGTGGAATGACAGAGAGAAAGATTGTGGTTTATTTTCGATCCAAGAGATAATGTATTGTTGTAAGGGACTGTGTTTGTTTATCATTTTAGATGGTGCATTAAACAATAACATTACATATGTGTGAATTATATATTGGCTGAAGTATAATAATGACGGCTATTTTATAAAGCTGTCAGAGGAAAATTAGGATTAAAGATTAAGAAATGCAATGGAGTTATACATCTCTTAATGGCAACTCTAGATAATGGACTATATAGACAGATACGCTAGTAAATATGTGGAATGACGTTTTTATTAAAAGTTTTAACATGAAAATTTCAAAGGGACGTAACGTTCGATTGCCTTAAAAATTCAAATTAATCTGATTGGTTTTACTGGAAATATGTGTTTATCTTTTTAGAAACTGTTTATATATTTGAAAAAAAAATCAGTTAGTGTTTGTAAGAGTTTTCTACCTCTTTCTGGAACAAAATGATATTTCGTTCAAGAAGTGAAATATCCTTCAAAATGTCTTCGAAATTAAAAGATTATGCGAATAAAATAATTATTATATATAAATGCATTTTAGTTGTGAAGAAAGCTTATTTATAAATATTCTGTATTTTTGTCTACATATTGGCAAAGTACTTAAATAAAAACGTCAAACTTTTCTTACTTTTTTACCTTATTATAACACGAATTATCTTTTCCTGTGTTTCTTGGGAAAATGATTTTTAAAGCAAATTTTAAACTATAGACCTCAAATATTATGAAAAAATATAATTACATATGGAAATAAGAATTAAATAAAGTTATAGGAAATCAGCCTATTAATGGAGCAAGGTTACGAGCAACTTTTAAGCTCGCTTTTTCTTCACATCAATAAATTAAAACAGAACTTTGAGGTAATTTAATGTAAAAATAAGATATAAACTAAAACATTATCAAATGACCTGTTTTGAAATTATGTATAATTCTGATGAAGAAAATGTGTTTCTACTATTTTTCTAACGCTGTTTAAAAGAATTACCGCAAAAAATTTGTCATCTTGCGAAAACGTTTATGCATAGACCCTTAAAGATCTGCCACAAAAAATGTTTCCAATTATCTCCAGGTGTGAGAAAATTATTTTGTAACTTCAGAATAAATTTCGAATAGAAAGAAAGATTAATTTGAGTTGCATGTGATGATGATTTGATGGAATGAATTGAAGATGCAAATTATTTGACATTAATTACAGATCCACTATTATTAAAAGAGATGCATTGAAGATGCAAGATATTTGAATTTGTGACAATGGCAATACGCAAAAATGAATTAATGTAATCATTAATTGCAGATTCATTGTTAATAAAAGAATACTATTTTTCCAAAGCATCTTCCAACTTAACTGATGTAATTTAATAGCGATAAATGTAATTTTTACCATGCAGATTCGGAAGGTCATCGAAAATTAGTGCATATTTATTTATATTTTAAATTATTAGGGGATCAATTCGTATTAAACTATATAATTCATTTATATAGTAAATCCTAATTTAAAGAGAGCATATTCAATATTGGTATATTTTAATAGATAAATTTTTGAATCCCTGGATTGGAGATGCAATTTATGTTTATTTCAGAAACCTTGAACTATATAATACAGCTTTCATGCATAAATCAAGGTATTTTTCAATCCAATTGATTTGAAACGGATTAACTGCAATTTAATAATTGAAACTATGATAACATGGTAAAAAGAATTTCTATACCAAGATATGTAGTATAGAGATTAGTAGTTTTATCTGTTTCAGTCTTTTACCTGAATTAATTCATTTTTGTAGAAACTTAATTTTTAATTATATAGTTTAATAATTGTGTTTCGAAGGAAAATAATAATAATAATAATACATGTTATGGTAAAATCTTTTTAATAGTAAAATTATAATGTATTTTAATGATAAACTTCCGCTATATATGTAAGTATTGTTTATTTCTTTTTAACCCTTTAAAGGGACATTTTTTTCCAGTCATATTATGTTAAAATATTTTTAGGCTTGAAATTAGAATAAGAAAAGGGATTCATTTAGCTTATTAGATAAATTTAATTTGATTAATTAATTAATTTGGTTGATTAATAATTAAGTAACAAATCAAGACACATCATTTTGTCTGAGATAAAGAACTGAAGCATCTAAGTTTCTGACTTAGTAAAAAAATTTGTCAGAACTTATGCCAAACTACATAATTTCATACAAAGTTTGATAAATTTGGTGGGAAGCATACTTCCCACGGCTGTAGAAAGGGTTAATATAGTTATTTTATAAAATTTAAGTAAATAAAGCATGAAATTTCTGTGATGTCAATAACAGGAAAAACACTACTATGAAATTTTATATTAGTTTTCACACACACATGTTACCTTTTAGATTTCCTTTAAAATTGCATAACATATATTACATATATATAAATAACTAAAGGAAATCTTTAAAAAATATATAGAATTTTTTTAAAAAAAATATTTTTAAAAAAACGTAAAAAATTCAAATTTATAAATAAAAATATGTTAAATAAATAGTTTCAAATCTTAAATAAATAAAAAGTTTCAAATTACAGAAGCAATTTTAAGCTTTTATTAACAATATCCTGTAATGGACACTCTAAATTACTGCATATATTCAAATATTTATATTATAAAAATTATAATATAATAATTATATCATAAAAATAATTTAAAAATAATTTAATAATACAATTTTTATAATAATTATATTATAAAAATTATAAAATAGCAGTTTACAAAAACAGTTCTGAAATATTATGACATCTCAATCCATTTCTGTCGGTTTTTAATGTCTTATTATATATGACAATGTTGACCATCTTGGTAATTAATGATGGTAAATAAAAAAAAAATAAGGAAGTAAATAAGAACATCTGAAATTCAGCCATTTGGCTGAATGTGTAGATCTAATCGAAATTTGTGCTTCAAAAGGAAGCCTGTATGTTTATTTGTGAATATATAAACAAAATTTTATAAAAGGAACGTAATACAGATTATTTTAACATCAAATTGAAAATTTTTACTAAGTTTGAATTCAATTCAGGTGAAGCAAACTGATTAGCTGAAGTGAAATTTTAAAATGCTAATTAGATTCTCTTAATTATATGAAGCAGCTGAATACGAAACATGCCATATTGTAAATATGTATCAGTTAATTGAAAAGAAAACCCTGATTTCCAAATGCATCAAATATATGTGCATTTTGTATATAAAATCATACAAATACTTTTAATTAGAAATATTGAGCTAAAAATCATGATGAGTGTTGCAACAGAGTTTCGCGCATGCGTCATGAACTTTGCGCCTGTGCTTTCCACCATTGGAGAATATAAAACCCATCTTTTTTTCTTTTTTTTTTTTTTAACGAGTTGGCAATTTATTAGCATTCAATTCTGAGTTTATACTTTCTAATATTTAGAAACCCTAACTTAAGTTATTTTTTAATCAACCCTATTTTTTAACTTTACATTATGTTATTAAACTGATATTTCTTTATCAAAACTGAATTAATTGAGTCCTTCGAAACTGGTTGAACAAGCAACAACCACACAACTTTCCTGGATAGTTTCCGTTTGTGGTTTTTTTTTTTCTTTTTTTTCATACAGTATTTCAGTGGCATAGAGATATATAAACCTAAAATTACCCATGAAGCAAAATGTAAACATTTCAGCTTTCTAATAAAGTGATAATAAAAGTGCTGTAATGCGTTTTGTAGATGTTTTTTTTATTATTATTGAAGATAATCAGAATTAGATATGCAATATATACTTCATAAATAAATTCTAATATGTGAGTTTTCGATAAAATTTTGATAATTATTTATATATTACTATGAATGCCACGGCCATTAAAAGATATTGACTTTGAATGATGCTTACTTAATTCATGGTTGGCAACGTATATAGAAAAGAGCTGATGATATTTTTTTCTAAATTAGAACTCGTTATATTAATAAATATATGTATTTTTATGATTTAAAAAAAATGGAAAATTATATCTTAAAATACATTTTGTTTATTATTGCATCCCAAATTATTCCCAGAAGTTTCATACATTTCCTCTACAGTCCCATAGCATTCCTGGTTTATTTCTGGAATCTCTATCGTCCCATGGAGAAGATGGCGACAAAAATCGATATAACAAATTTTACTAATCCATTTTCCATTCTACCTTTACTCAGCAAGAACTTTTTTTAAAGAAAGGCACACACACACAGAGATGGAAGGGGAAAAAAAAGAAATAATAACAGAGTGGCCCGCAACGAGAGCATCAGTGCTAGAGAACACATAAATACAGCTGCAGAGCAACCAAAAACAAATAAAAGGTAGGAGAGTGAGGTTTGAAAAATGCGGGATCCACTAATCGACTAAGGTGAGGCGAAAACTCGCCAGTTGGCGCTACTCTCACCTTATCGATTGGCGCGATGGGGATGCATCCCTATGCTCCGGCATCCTCTTGATCCGTGTGATGGGAAGTTAGACGCAAGTGGGGATCGGCAGAATACGCGACTGAGTCGCAGATCTCGACCCATCCGACGTAACACCCGAACCGGAACTGGTTTTCGCGAGGAGAACTTGGCCTCAGAAGAACCGGCCGAAAGCGCGCCAGTTTTGAATTAAAGATAAGATGGAAGGTGACAAGAAAGGGGACGAGAAAAAGGCAGAAGGGGACTGTGAGAAGGGGGGTGAATGTGAAAAAGTGTCGAAGGGGGCCACCGAAAAAGAAGGGGCCCCCGCTGAGTCTGAACCTGCTGCGACATCCCGTGAAGGCGAAAGAAAGGATTCCACCACCGAATCTTTGATACAAGGTATTGCCTGTTGATGCAATATTATTTTATTTTGATTCACATTTTGAGAGTTGTCTTTGTATTTGTTGTATTGCAAGATTAAAGATGAACATTGGAATGCTGATATTACGCACGTGCTTTAAAGCAGATTCAAAATCTAATATTTTATTATTTTTTAATAATTTTTATTCATGGGAATAATTTATTTAAAATTTTTTCTAATATGTTGATATAAGAATCAGAAAAAAATAGTAGGTGGTTCTTCTTCTATAAGAATTGTAACAAGGGATTAAGAAAAACTACGTTATTTTATGGATTTAATGATACTGCTGTTCTGCTTCTGATATTTTAAAATAGCATGTATTTACTGTATAAAAACAAAACTTCTTCATCATAATGATTAATTATTAATTTTAATAAACTTATTTATGGTTATAATAATAATTATAATAATGATTATGTTTCATAGTTATTAAATTATGACTGATTACACATCCTTTTTTGAATGACATTTCCATTTTTTTGTATATGTACATTTTCAAAAGGGAAACGAAGTTACCTTATTTTTTATTTCTATTCGAAACTCCCCAGATACCTTACATATTTTTTTAGATTTTTGCGCATTTCTTAGATTTTTGTAATATATCTTTCTTAGAAACTGAAATGATGCTTAAATATATTAATATTTATTTAATAATATTTAGACATGATATTAAACAATTTAACTATTGCCATTAAACGAAATAGGTTGAATTTTCAGATTGGGTTATTATACAATTCAGCGAAATAATGGGAATGCAATATGAAGTTTTATGACATTTTTCTGAGAGATATAAGAATTTTCAATTGTATACGATAGTAAATGGATGGCTTTCAGATTAGAAAAAAATTAACAAAATATGAAACTTTCTTTTTAACATTTCATCATCAAATGTATGATTATATGCAATTTAAGAAGGGTTTTTAAATGCATTCTTAAATATTTAATGAGATATTAATTAAATATTTAAAGGGGTCTCACCCATATGTACATTTTTAATTCTTTTTCGAACTAATGTTTCTTATAGAGTTTAAGTGTCTTTGAAATGTTTCAAGTGCCTTACTTTTTTGGAAAAGGACTAGTGTTATACATGAAAATAAAACTAACTATGCATTTAATGGTTTGAGTCTTTTAAATAATTAAAAACCCAGTTTAAAAAACTTTTTTTTTTACGAAAATTAAGCGAACGAAAAAATAAAACCGGAAAATAATTTTAAATAATTAAATTTAAAAGGAATAAAAAAGAATCAATCGATTTTTTTTTCGAATATTATAATAAGGAAAAAATTACTTCGTTTGAAATTTTTAAAAATTAAAAAACAGAGATATTTGAAAAATTAATATTTCTACTATAAATACAAAACAAAACTATTATTATTAGTTTGTTATTTTTATTATCAACACTATAACAAAAATCTGTTATAATGTTTACCGTCCCATTAAATGCATGTTATTCGTTTCCAAACTTGATTATTTCTAATACTTGTATAAACATCATCCTGAAGATGCAAGAAGATATCGATCAAAGAATATATAGCTTGGCTTTTCTACAAAAAATCAATCTCTAAAATGCTCTCATGCATGATGACGCATATCAAAGGGGCACATTCAAGTGTATATTCTGATTTGCTCTGAGTGAGATAAACAGCTTTCCGATTAAACTGCCCTCAATCAACTATCCCACGTTCATTCATTTTGAGTTCTGTAGAAATAATGCTTACCAAAACAGAGATATTTTGCACAATCAGAGGATCATCAATAGGATAACTGCGCTCTGTGAAATTAATAATTCATAGCAAAAGCGGATCATAAATTTTACCCCGTTTTGTATGAACTTCAGGTATTGAAACGCTCTGTTTTCTAGAAAATGAATGTATGCGCCAAAATGTATCTATGCATTAATAATTTTGTTAATAGATACGTTTTTAATAATTTTGTGTTCAAAAATATATTTATTTTGATTTTTTTTAAATTTCTTATCAAGAATTCAAAAACTTATTTAATAAAAAAAAATAAAAAACAATTTTTCAGTCATGATTTAAAAAAAAAAAAAAAAAAAAAAAAAAAACTAGATGAATCGTTATATAAACTTTTATGCCTTCCATTTAGAATCGTTGTTAGTTTTTTTGACGTAAATAAACATTTATTATTATTTATATATTTAATGACAGTAAATTTATGAAAGAGACTCTTCTTTATAAAATAGTATGAAGCATTACAAAAATAGGGAAAAAAGAACACAAACAACAATTTAAATTAAAATATTACTAATACATATTTTAATCGATGTCGCTTAATTTCAACCGTCTTTTTCTATGATTTGTATTTTAATGATCTTGATCATAAGTTACGCATATTTTCTTCGTTCGAATGAATTTATGATTTTTTTTCATATTATTAAGTGGCAGGACTCAACATAAAATTTATATTCGCATACCGATTATAAATTTCTATCTCTTAAACATAATAAAACATTTTCATAGAATCATCATTTTATCATTTCATACACCATATCATATCATCAAGTGAAACTTAAATATTTTTATCAACTTACGATTTAAATGGATCAAATATTTCTGAATAAATAATTCTGAAATTTCTAAAGACATATACAAAAATATTTAAATATTTGAATAAAAATATTATAGAACATAAAACGGCCATATTTTTAAGTAATATTATGATGACTGATAATGTTAAAGACTTATGGAAAATGGGGTCATTACTGGTATTTGCTATTGTTAGATTCGTAAGAAAATTTTGTATTCACTTTAAATTTTCATTCCTAATTTAAAACGTTTTCAAATTATCTATTAGTTTGAGGGAAACTTTATCAATTTTATTTACTGATTTCGATTTTTATTAATTCGAATTTCAAACGTTGTGATATTAGAAAAAAAATTCAAACACTTTTTAAATGAGCAAAACGTTTTAGAACATTGCAAGAAACGTTTAAAAAAAGCTGTTAAAATAAAGTAAAAAAAGATAAAAGAAAAAAAAAAATTAACAAAGAAAAAATCTTTAACAGGCTGCAAATATCCTAGCCACTTCATGTAGGCTTATGAAATCTCTTATGTTTCATTTAAAAAGCATCATGCATATTTTGAGAAAGTTTATCTAATATTTTTGAAGAGCAATAAAGCTCTTATCAGGTTTAATAGAATATTACATTTCTTTAAGTAGTTATTGATATGAGAAAAAAAATTATTTTTTACGAACTCAGTCATCTACAAAAAAAAATTATTAGCTTGCTGTAAAACCTTCTTAGTTTTCTTCTGCTAATAAGATAACTTCTTTTTAAAATGAAACTTTAAATTTCCCTTTAAACCACCAACTCTCTATGACAGCAGACTTAGCCTATTGCCATCAGAAATATTATTTTTAGTAGATGTCTGCGATCAAACTGCGTGAAATTATTTTTAAAGCTATGAAAGTACTCAGAAAAGAACGTGGTATAATATTTGCACAAAACCTGAGAATTCTGAAATTTGATACTTACATTTTCGAGGTTTTCTCGTTACAATTTATTTCTATAGATCATATATGATATTCAAAAAAAAAAAAATTACAAAATTATTAAAGAGATGTAATTTTTTCTCAGGAAAGAATGCACTTGCTTTATGAAATTGTTGAGTTCGGTTTTTAGATATGATATAGATTTTACATTAATTTAGGATGAATTTTGAAAAATTAAGTAATAAATGTTTTCCATTAATTAAAACTAGATTTTTAACCTGAGTAGCAATAAGTAATTTATAAATTTAATATAATACACAAAAATTAAATTTTTTAAAGGATTTACTTAAGAATTCTTCCCACTATTTAGCATTTTGAAGTTTTACAGAATGCATGCGAAATAGGTGAGTTCTGATTTATAATATGTAAACGTAAATTGTAATTGCAAAACTTTTTTTTAATGAAGTAAAGAATTCTTTTTGCATTGTTAGAATTAATGAGTCCAATTCTGCAAAAATTATGCTTTTTCAGTATTTTTTTCATTTATTCTTTTCTCTTATTATTTAGAAAGATATTATTGATCAATTAATATTTCTAATCAATACTATTCATCGAATAATGTTAACAAAGTTATAAATATAATTAAGTCAATTATAGATAAGATTCAGTTAAAGGCTTTTGAAACACCCTCTATCGAATCCTTCTCTAAGCACCCAACTAAATGATCTGAAAAGGAAGGGAGTGGCGGAAATTGTGGACAAAGGATTATTAATTTTACAACTTATGTAATTAAGATTGTAGTGAGTCTTAATGGTAAGAGATACAACAAATGAGTCATCCCGGTAGTAAAAAATAGAAAATATAAAGATATAAATCAGATTTAACATTTGTAAACGAAATACATACCATAATATACTTTCATCAGCTAACTAACGACACGTATCAATCAATATTGAGCAATTCTGATGTAAATTTGAGCTAAAGTTTCTTATTTTCAAAATCCAAATTTCAAAACAATTATTGTATCTTCTATTAAATTCAAAGAATTTAGATTTAGTTTACTTATGTAAATCCTCCCCCATGGTAGAGGCCTCAGATAGATGAGATACCATACCACCGACATGGTAGTTTGTTCTAGCCGCTTTGGTGGGTACAGAAAGAATGGATGGTTGGTTGGTTACCCCCTACCGTTGACGAGACTTGCCTTCTATAGGGATGGTTGTACCGTAGCCGGTGATGACTCTGAGGATTCAATCATGGTATTTGCCAGTTCTGTCGAGGAATTCCTGTTAATCTTATTTTTCCGTGTTCTTCAAAATTGATCGGAGTAATCGATTTTAATTTTCCAAATAGTTAACATTTCAATTTAAAAACACAAGAGAGATTGAATTAAAATATATATAGAGCATTTTAATTCAATCAAATATTTGAAATTTTACATGATCAAATATGTTTTAAACAATAGTCAAATAAATCTTTAGTTTCGCACTCAAAAATTGATTTTGCACCAGAACTAAAAATAAATAAATTATGTAAAATTATAAAACTATTTTTAACCTATGATTCCAGAGATTTAAAAATTATGTGAATTAAAAAAAAAATCTGACTTTTTTCTTAAGACTGTTACCTCGAGAGCATGAAGGCCAGTCAACTCGATTTGAAATCCAGACACTGTCTCAAACGCCAGAAGTTTAGCATAGTTAACTATTATGTTGTCTTCTGATATGAAAGTTAGGAATAATAAATATTCCACTGTACAAACTTGACATCAAAACATTAATCTATCATTTCTAAGCATTATATCCAGCGAAAATATGCATATATAATATGTACGCAAGCATGATGATTTCATAGCATAAATATTTTGAATGAAGTTTTATTCCGACATTTCACAGGATAAAAAAATAATAAATTTCAAAACGTTATTTATCATGCATTTAAAGAGAATTTGTAGTCATTTTATCAAATTATCTCACATATCCGCGATATTTAGGTTACGAACCTTAACTAATTAAATAATGAAGAATCCTGAATAGAATTATTTAGAATGGAAGACTAGAGTTATGGTGAACCATTAGCAAACCTTTAAAAATGGGATTGTCATTAAAATAACTGGAAAAATAATTTTTCGATATATTTTATTCTTTTATTTTTGTTCCTATGGATGAAAAAAATAAAGAATATGAGGTACTTACGTATTAACGCAACCAGGCCAAAATTCGCATAAATCGTCAAATTTGGCGACCCTACTTACGGCAACCCTACGTGTTATACGTGGTTTTTCGTAAAGAAATTATTTTGCTTACTGGTTAGATTGAATGCCAAAATTAGCGCCAGGGTGGGCAAAATTCGCGCCAACCTGGTTACGATAATACGTAAGTACCGAATATAATATATAAACACTACAATATTAAAGAATATATTTCCAAATAAAAGTAATATGATTAATAATATATAGTTATTATTAAATCTAACATAAAGTGAGATTTAAAGGAGAAAGAAAGTAGAATTATAAACAAGTGGTTTTGAAATTTAGCAATTTACTAACGGCAGAGGAAGGCATTAATGTGATTCGCATAACAGAGCCCCAAAAGCTGGCGAAGCCGGGATCAAACTTCCCAATGCAACAAAGTATGACATTGATGTGAACTGGTTTGGAAAGTATCATCATTTTCAACAAATATCAACATTAATTTGTATAATTACTATTAAAAATTATGATACATACTTGATATCAAATTGGAATTCAACATGGCACATTAGCATAAAAGATAATTTTCATAATATATTTTTTATTAAAAGGAACACATCTTCTCTACGTTTACAGAATCTAATTTTTATGAGACATCATTTTAGATTTACATATTTATACGTTTGGAAACAAAATTTTAATGAAGTCTTATATCAAAAATCACACTTCATTAAGATATGAGGGTTGTCAAAGTGTCTAAAAATATTCTCCTCAAGAAAGTTATATCCTTGAAAAATTTATTGTACAGAAAATCATTTACAAGACAAATATTTCGAAAAGCAAATATCTCTTTCTGTGCAAGATTCTTTAGCTGAAGAAGTTTATTGTTATATCCTTACAAGCAGCCACATTGTGAGTGATACATTCTGTAATAATTTTATGCTCCAGGCCATAAAAGACTGGAATAAGTTTTGATGACTTTACGATAAGTGTATCAGTTAAACTTTGATAACGATTGAAGTAAATGAAAATTAGTCCTGTGCATCGAGATATTTCTCCCTATGAATGTAATCCATATTCTTGTGCTATACGGAAAAATATGTGGTATCAAAAATTTAGAGAGCCATTAAACATCTTACATTATTTAAATTAGCTTGAAGATACAGTATGAGAATATATGAAGACACACATCATAAGAAAGAAAAACCAACTATAGGACTTGAAGATCACACAGGTGTCACTATCTAGGTAAAATAGCTCCCATAGCAAGTGATGTCTGTAAAATTCCCTCTATTAGCAGGTATGTACAGTCAGCGGTTATAATTCCGTTGATAACGCTTACAATATTGCTTTTTTTCATCTTGTCTAGTGTCAGATGCTCCTAGATAATCTTAAAACACCGAAGGACAGGACATTAAAAATTGTCAGTTTTTTATCAGCTATTGAAAAATTTTAAAGTGCTTGGATTTCTTTAGTTGTGTAACGATAATTCAGAAAAATATATGAAAATTTTGCGATTTTCTTTAAGTGGTGGTCTGCTGCTCGTTTTAAAGGATGATAGGTATACGGGAGGATGAGGAGGACGGTCAGAGATTGATCACTTTGGAGCTGAAGGCCAACCGCCTCGAAGAGGATGATAGTTCGGTTTCGGACGGTTTATGCTTAAGATAGCAATCGGAACGGAATAAATCCTGTCTGTACTCATTCGTTCAATCGTGACAGGATGGTTGGCTGCAGATAAGAAGAGAAATCTGGTGCAAGAATATATTAGTTAGAATTCTAACTTGATTTTAAATGATTTCTTTGTTCGGGTAGAACGAATTTGTAAATTAATCTACAAGATTTGCTTGTCTTATCTTACCATTGTGTATTTTGCTAAATTAAAACGAATTTACTTGTTTTGGTTTTAAATCTTGTGATGTTCCAAATTTGAGATCATAACTTTTAACGATTGCTACGTTCAGTGGTGGTGGGGTGGTCGGCTGTACACAAGAAGTTATGCTGCATAGTACATTTATTTATAGTTTAAAACTCTACTGTACATCTCCTCTCATATAAGTATTTCTATCATAGGTACAATTTAACTCTGTCAGAAGAACCTACTGATCCAGTTCCTAATACCAGTTTATTCTTGGATTAACATTAAAATTTCAGAATCACAAAGAATCTTTCTGTTTGATCGAATCACACTGTGTTGATAATTATGTAGCTTATTAGTTTTACTTTCTGTATAAGGCTTCGCATAACTTTAACATAGTCCTATCTAATTACAGATATTGTGACTGTATCTAATTCGGCCAATATTAAGGAGAATATATATATATATATATATACATATCGTTTTCGACGAGTATTGGCGATATTTAGCACATGCGATAATTTAAACAAGGCAGAAATTATTGAAGAAATCAATCAAATGTCTAAATATTATTAAAATCTATTTTATTAAAATTTAGCAAATGTATGATATTTTAACTGAAATACATTGCGAACATTTTATCGCACAAAAATAAGGATTAATAGCTTTTGACACACAGAAAAGCAGATATTAATATGAAAAGAATTAATATCTGTCAGATTTATCTACAAGCAAATTTTAGAATAAATAAAATAAAAAATGTGACAATTTTATGGAAAATAACAAATAAAACACGAAATAATTATAATCTGGAAATGGCGAAATTGATGTTAAAAAAAAAATCTCGGAATAGGATAAGAATTTCGGTTTTCTAACATGGTACTTTAATGTTGGTGCTCTTACAAACACAACATTCAATACAAATACAAAAAAAATATTCTTTAAAGCATGTCTAAAACAGTACAATTTTAATGATAGTTCCTATTGATGGCAAGTTGATAAACATATTTATTACATATGACTAAAATTGACCATCTATATATGAATATATTAATTGTCAAATCGATAAGGAATTCAAATGCGTCACGAAGGACATTACACAAAGAATTGAATACAAATCATTAAATTGGTAACTGGTAACTGTAACTAATAACCGGTGGCGAAGTTAAAATCTACAAAGCAATTAAAAAGATTAATTTTCTAATATTCCAGATGGAGTCAGTTAAAGTTAAGACTTAAGTTGATCTTTGAAACTCATTTATAAATTCGTACTAATCGAATCGAGAAGCCTTTTGATATAACGATAATATTCAAATTAATTTTCTACTTCTGGAATTAGACTAGTTGCAATAACGTAAATATGCTTGTAACAGTTATAAATACCCTTTTGAGATCTCAGTTACACCAAGTATTTATGCAATGGATTAAACTGTTCGCATTATACGGCACTTAAGTTCTTATTATACGGCACTTACATTAAAAGGTATATTGTAAGCTGTTTAGGAATTCTGAAATAGGCTGCTTCTGCATAAACTAAAGAAAATACTATTTAATGCGCTTAATTATGTATCGCGGTTTTAAATTGTATAAAATAATTCATCTCTTATAAATAATAAATGAGAATTATTGTTAAGTACTACGATTCAGGGGAATAGTCATGGAATAAAAGCCATAACTTTTATCAAAATCGACGAAACAATGTGTAATGTGTGCATGAACAGTGTATATGAAAAGTTAAAAATTACAGAGGTGAGAAAACTTTAAAAAAATGAATTACAGTCAGATTTAATTAAATTCAACTCTTATATGGAATTTTGGATTGAAGTAAACATTTGAAATGAAAAGAAAATCAATCTTTTTATTCAGGAATCACAAAATAGCCTTTACAATACATTAACATCTAAAATCGCTTATTTCCACCACTTTAAGATTAATTCGTCCATATGTGCGACATATTGTCTTAGAAAAACCGTCTGGTTCGAATGTACGGCGACAAACTCAATATTTTATGAAATAAAGCAAGATACTTTGCTCCGCAGGAAAACACAAAATACAAGTAACAAAACACTATCAAAGTTTACGCAAGAGAGCACCTGCAGAAATAAACAGCAAATTATTATCAAAAAAACCACAATAATACAAATAGCTAAGAGAGAAATGGATTCATGATTAACACTTGATTACTACCTCTCGTGCGTGCGCCTCCGCATTTATAGCTACCATGAAAATCCATAGAAAGATTTAAAAGGATTTTGTGTCTTGGAATTTAACAGAGGTATCGCAATAATTCCGAAATACTCAAATATTTCAAGACATTCATTTTTGCCACTAAAATCACCAAATGTTCTGCACGAGTAGTTACTAATTGATCCGGTATCCATTCACCATCCGTATCCATTCCATCTACTAAACTCTTTGCCTTAGTAGGGAAGCAATAACCGATGTTCTTAAAATAACATTAAGCATTTTTATTCGAATGTTATCAATGAGAAATTTTCATTAATATATAATATATTTATTTTTTTCACATCCTTTAATTTCGTTCAGATGATTGCAACATATTTCATTTTCATCTTTAAACTTATCTTTCCTATAAATTTAATAGTAAAATTAGCTTCACTTTTTTTGTAATCATATTATCATCGCTATATTTAAAATTAAATTTTAAACATTATATATAAAGATAGATTAATCTAATCTGAAATATCTCAAGTTAAAATGTTTCAGACTAAATTCTCTAAATTCGAGGAAAGACAATTCTGATTATACAAAATTAAGATAAATATATAATCAAGTAAAGAACGATTTCATGGAATTAAAAGTAATATTCAAACTATAAATAAATTGAAAAATAAAATTATTTTTTTAGGCCTTTGACAAATCCAAATTCTTATTAGAAAAGGAATTCAGCCTTCAAATATTGTGACTCACTCATATAAAATTTTTATGGACCAAAAAAAAGCATTTATTTTTTTTTATCTATATTCATTTTATTTATTTATTTAATGCCTAAATGTAAGCATACATCACATCTAAACGTTCGATTTATGATTACATTTGTAAAAGTCTCACGAGGCAAAATATTTTATTCAGTATTCCCGGATGCTCTGCGATCTGTAGATATATTTGGAACAACTTTAGTAATAGTTACAGTCAATGTATTTATACTTCCAGATTTTCTATACTTTCGTTACTACCAACAAATATTTTAGAATTCATAAATTTGTAGCAATTTTCATCAATTATTCCTAGTTATGAAGCAATTCCAGTCGATTCTTTTTTATTTTTTTGACTGGAATATTTATACATGTTCAACTATATTAGGCCTAATTTAACCTAGAAAATATTAAAACGTTTGTAAACGCAGAAAAATACTCAAGAAGTTTTGCAAACCCTCATTTCTGTTGACTTTTAAATGTTCATTAACCATTTCCTTAACTATTGAAAGAAACATTACAATTTACTGAATGCTTATGTGACGAATAGTTTTTCGAATTTTGAACACGAATTCAGCTTATGAATCACAACGCTATTAAATAGTTTAAAAATTTTACAGTTTTTCGAAAATTTATCAAATAAAGTAAAAAATTAATATTTTATTTTAAATTAGTAATTTATTTTAAATTTCTACCGCCCCCCCCCCCCCCCCCCCCCAATTGGTATTATTTTGTTTGGCGCGGATAAGACTTCTTTAGCCGGCGGTTTTTCGAAGTTTTCTGGATGTCATAATTTTCATTGTTATAAAATAAATAAATTTAAATAATAACAATAATTTTCTTAATAATAATTATTATTATTCGTAAATAAAAAAAATTACGAAATAAATAAAAATTCGCGTGATACCATTATGTTGTTATTGACATTTGCCCGATAGTTTTCGCATGACAACAACGTGTTAATACTGAACGGCATAGTGTTAATATGATATTTGTTGCACTTCTTTTAGAGTTTATTTAATGCAGAAATTTCTTATACAGAATACACGTAGAAATTTCTGCATTTTGCAAAATTATTCTTATACTCTTATATTTTTCATTTTAAAGGCACAAATTTCTTATACTCTTCTATTTTTTATTTTAAATATTATTATAAATGTCATGTAAGTATTATAAATGTCATAAAAGTTGAAATATATAAAAAAACGAAATTAGTTTTTGTACCTCTTCAGCAAATGTGAGCATAAAAATCTTTCATCCTTGAATTGTTTTCTTAATTTATTTGTGCATCAATCTATTTACTCGTAGTATTTTTTTTAAAAAAGATAATTTCATTTTATTTTAATTCATATATCTTATAAATACATTTAAACTTTTAGCCATTACTGTCATTTAACAATAATATATGCTTTGAATGATATTAAAAAGCTGTGAATAGATTAAAAAAAAAAGTAATAAACCCTTTACTACTACGCTGTGAAAGGTTGAAATTTAGAGAAACGTTTAAAAATTCTTAAAAATACCATAGAGAATCTTAAGTTTTCGATTCTTATCCCTGTTCTAGTAAATAAACCAAACGATTTTCTGTCTACTTCAGTTAGTACTAAAGCAACATGGCAGATAGCAAACCAGAATAGTAAATAACAAGCCACAACAGATTTAAAATTTCGAAGCAGCTGAAATAAAACCATATTTTACCTGTCTGTTGGTTGCGGTTTTGATCTATTATATTATCATACGAGATGACAGACAAAAAGGCAGATATATTTGGTAAATAGCTTCATTTTTATCTAAGAGATGTGAATGTTGAATGTCTTGAAATTCTGCGATTGAAATGTTTGATGATCACAATATGTTCTTTCAACTATATAAAATGGGATATAAAATATTTTCGCGTTCATAAGAAATAAAGATTCTAGAGATCTTTAAAAATCTGCGATAGTTTTTTTGAAGTGATTTGTATTGTATTCGAAATTCACATAAGGCTACAGATTTCAAGTCTAATCTTTTCTATTCCGAAAAATAATAAGATGCCTTATTACATTCATTACAACATTCATAAGATTCATTTTTAGTGCTTAGAAATCACAAATATAGTTTTAGATTTTTTTTTAATTTCTAAAATTAATATGAAAATTTGTAACTGTAATTTTTTTGAACAGTAAATCCAGCATATTTTCAGTCAAATTGGACATACGAGTGCTAAGAGTTAAATGATGCTAACAGAATTCAAACGAATTTTTAAAGGATCATAATTTCAGTAATTGGGTATTTTATCAGCACAAAAGGCATCTAAGAGATATCATCTGCTAAGAGATAACATCTAACAGATATCATCTGCAAAAATATCTTTTACGTTTTCATTATCTTCATGATAAATGGATGCGTTAAAATGAATCATCCCTATCTTTAATCATGAATACTATCAGCTTTTAATGTTAATCTGTGTCACTACTGAACAATTATCATCAATGAAACTTCAGAAAATGGCTTACTTTGGATGTTGTAATTCAATCAAATGAAATTCTGGATTTTAAGACACATATTTTACTTCTCCCTGGAAATTATTTCCTACATTTTTTAAAAGGATTCACTGAAACTTATATTTGTTTTCCAATAATAATGAAACTAAGCAAATAAACTGAATATGAGTACTAGTTATCTTTAATGTTAAATCTAATGCCAACTAGATCCATATATAGAAGGCCATAGCCGAATTTAGGTTTCGAAACTACAACCGTCAGTTCCAAAAGCACTAGAACACCACATCTGGCAATAAAGAGAACACTAAAACAGCATCGATAATATTGCTTTAAAATGACTCTTTCAACAATGCTTTGCAAAAGATTTAGATACCCTAGATTTACTAAATAGATAATTCGTATTAAAGGCTATGCAATTTTGGTATCTAAAGCAACAAATTCTTTTTTCAAATTTAACAAACTAGACTCATGTTGCTACTGATTAAGAAAAACCTACTTTATCTTCTGTAGTTGGTAAAAATTATGAAACTGGCGGCGATGCAGTGCCGTTTTTATTAATCTTTGTTGCTAGTTGAGTTCTAATTTTTTCCATAAAAAAACTTGTTAAGTTTTACATAGTTTATGGAACTCTACAGGCTTCTTACATCTTAAAAATATAAATGAGAAGCTTCTGTACAGTATTGGGTTCTCGTTGAGTGTGTAAAATAATGACTAGTTCCTCGTTTCGTGGGCAACATAAAAACTACAGATGGAGTTACTTCACACCGATGACAAGACATACCTCTTATAGGTTGGGTTATACCTCGTCCGGCTATTCTATAGATTCAGTCAGTGGGCTTCCGTAACGGTGATGGTCATTCAGTTTATTCCAGATGCTACGACAGGATGTTGAATGGATCTTTTGATGTTAATGACTATAGAATTTAAAAGAAGAATTAAAATACCAAAACTTCAAGGTAAACAGGACATAATTTAAAATTTATTAGAAATGTGCCACTAATTATTACGACTTAAACAAATATTGATAAAAATACTAATTACATAACAAGGGCACTTTTCTGAACTGCAGTGATATATATGTATAGTTAACAGGTTAACAGTATATGATGTCATTGTATTATTTTTGTTTGAAATTATCAGTGATCACGAAAACACTGTTAATTTAATTATCTGAAGCCGTCATTATTACATAAAACTTTTCAATGAATATAATAAAATGTGTTATCAACATAAATCTTTTGTAGCCTCTTAATTAAAATCATGAATGAAAGATAAAAATGGAGGAGTTTCTTCTCTTCATAACAAATGAAAAAAAGATAAAATTTTTGAAGAATTTTATAAACGTTCTTTTGCTGTTTAAACGATTAATGGGAAGGGTGGACAAACAGCCCCGGAATTTTATTTTATTCGTCAGGAAAAAGAATGAAGAATGAAAATCTGATAAAGAATGAATTATTTTTTACTACTGAAACAAACAAAATTTTTCTGTTTTGAAGTCCTGCCAAAGGGCCAACTATTCTTCTAAATGGTTTTCGCCATTTAAATTAAGCAGATTCGGAATTGAAAAGGATTTCGAACATGTTAATTGGGTTTCAGTGAGACTTTTCAAACTCGTCTTTGTAACCAGGTTTTTATATTTTTAGCAAAAGATTATCTTATTTTTAACCAAATGGAGATTCTTTAAGAAATCGTAAAACTTCATTATTCTTTGAATCATAATTAAAGGAAATATTCACGCTTTAAGCGCTCTTTTGCGGAAAAATTCAAATTCCATTGAAGTCGTTCATTAACTTGAAAATGATTGGACGATTCAAGATAAGGATGAATTCTTTAAGCTTTATGATTTGCACTAAAAGGAATTACATTTATTTTTGCAGTTATGCTATTTAAGTCTTTATTGCATTTTATCAAACATCATTTTATCCTACAAAATATATGAAAATATTTAAACTTTTTTTCCCAATTAAGTTTGTGGCTTATTAATAAATAAATCTGATAATTACATTTTTTCCAAAATTTCCTTAGGCATAATTAGTATGAATTAAGAATTTATTTAAAGATAAATGTCAATCAAAAATGAAGTACTTTATTTAACTTAATGTAGTAAGGATTCCGTTTATTCTTTCTCTAATACGAAGCATAAAGAAAGTATTCTAAAAGTCAAAAAATTCGAATTTGAAATTTTAACTCGTCTCCGCGTTTGAGATATTCCAGAATTCGAAAAATATATATTTGGCATCATGTCCGTCTGTCTTTGACAAAGATATCAAAAACAATTTGAGCTAGATGCATGAAATCTGATATGTGATTTTCTTACCATGTTTGTAGATTTCTATTAAAGTTTGAGAAAAGTCCATTCAGATGAAGTCTGTCTGTCCGGCTATTCGAATATACAATAATATGATATCTAAAATTCAATATGCAAATCTAATGCAATTTGTACTGTAGTCATTTATCGAATTTTGAGCCAAATCCAATTGGAGTTGACTGTCTGACCATCTGTCGGTCTGTTCTTCTAGAAGAATATATGCACGGTAACTCAAAAAAAAATCAATGACTAAAATATATCAAACTCAATGACTAAAATATATCAAACTCAATGACTAAAATATATCAAACTCAATGACTAAAATATATCAAACTCAATGACTAAAATATATCAAACTCAATGACTAAAATATATCAAACTCAATGACTAAAATATATCAAACTCAATGACTAAAATATATCAAACTCAATGACTAAAATATATCAAACTCAATGACTAAAATATATCAGACTCAATGACTAAAATATATCAGACTCAATAACTAATATATATCAGACTCAATAACTAATATATATCAGACTCAATAACTAATATATATAAGACTCAATAACTAATATATATAAGACTCAATGACTAATATATATCAAACTCAATGACTAAAATATATCAAACTCAATGACTAAAATATATCAAACTCAGTGACTAAAATATATCAAACTCAGTGACTAAAATATATCAGACTCAGTGACTAAAATATATCAGACTCAATGACTAATATATATCAGACTCAATGACTAATATATATCAGACTCAATGACTAAAATATATCAGACTCAATGACTAAAATATATCAGACTCAATGACTAAAATATGTATCGGTGTCCGATTTTTGTAACCACAGTTGCAGTTCTATGTTCAATTGGTTCGAAAACACTCGAGTAAAGCACTCATTCGTTTTTTGGATACAATTAACCTTATGCCAAAGATTAATGGGCAAAAAAAATCGTCAAGGTCATACGATAGATTTAATAAAAATGCTAACTTCACTCCAAAGAGTAATACTTCGTAACTATTCTACACCAATGCCATGCAAGTTGTTCTCTGTCTTACCGAAGACCCGCGATTCTTTTGCAGGGTTGAGTATAACACACTTATTACTGAGTAAGCGAGGAAAGTTTAGAAAATACTATTTTCATTGGTTTTGCAATTTAAATATCTTCAAAATTAAACAAAAGTGGGGAAAAATCACAAAAAATATCGTGCTATTATTTAATACATTTCAAATATATTTCCTCTAAAAATGAATAGTGTGAAAATTATTTACAAGCAACAAATGAGATTTTAAAATATTTGCAAATTTATACCAAAGAAATGATGTTATTTTATAAGGAGTGCTGATTACTATGAGCCATATTGGATAAAAAAAAAAAAAGAATTTTGTACTGAGCTGTTAGTTTTGATTGCAGACAAGTATTTCAGATTATATATGACAATATATGATCACGGTTAATCCGTCCGGTGAGTGTACCGCAAGAAGTCCAACAAGTTCTATATTGACTAACATTGCTTTTACTCAAGAAAGCACAAAGACATTGATAGCAAATACAGCTGAAGTGCACTCGAAAGCAGAACATGCAGTTGAAATTACACACAAACAGCAAATTGGTACTAAGAAACTGCAACATCGCTAAGCTCTCCTAAAGAACTCACTGGAGATGAATATTTCAAAGAGAGAATTTCATGTATTTTTTATGTATTTAACTTTTCATGTATTTAATTTTCATTTCTATTTTTCATGTATTTAACTTCAATCTTATCTACTATTACCTGGTGTAGGAACTTCCAGAGAAAACCCATATTTTGATATTTAATAAAGATACCACCAAAATTCTTGTAACTTCGAGAAACTTCAGTTTTACCTCCTAAGATCGCAAATTCGTCACCAAGTCAGCAGGATCCGCCAAGCCTCCATTCGTTGACTTGTCATCCATTCAGCATGCATTAAAATATATATAAAATTTCTTTACTATAATACTACTTGAATAGGAAAGCAATTTTGCAGATTCATGACACTTTTCAGTGTTAGGCAATTCTCTGAAATATTGACTTTATTTGTATTTTATTGCAACTTACATTAAATGAAGTGTTCCTCAGAAATATTTTTTAGATATATATTTATGTTCATATTGATAACAAAGAACAACATCTTCATTTTCGTAGCTATAATTAAAAAAGGTACTAAAATTAAGAAAAAGTTTCAAGGGTTGATTTATTAAAATATATTTACATAGTTTGTAGATTTTTAAAACTTTTTTTCTTGCTGCTTTAACCAACGCAAGCATCTTTTAAGTATACGAAAATGCATTTGACATTTTTAGAGGAAATATTTCTCAGAATCCTTTTCTATCTTGTAAAAGATGATGCAAAGCTAAGACATATCATTTTCTGTTGCAGCCGTCCATCATATTTTTGAAGCTTCCTGCTCAATTTCATGTTTCTATTTTAAGAGGCTTTCCTATAAAATTTTGTGCAATTCATCTATACTAAAATTTTGACATTTTTCTGTCAAAAAAGATATAACTCACAATAAATTTGTGATATAATATATAACCTATATCATTTAGATATGACACATTCACCAATTTTCTGAAAATACCAATAGGGTTTTTACTATCGAAAATAAGTTCACTGTCTTCTACAACCTCTATTTATTCTTTGAATATAAAGATTTATAGTAAAAAGTTATATACTTTTATTATTATTTTTATATATTTTTATTATATTTTATTTTGCTGTATTTTTATTTTATTATTTACCTAAAGAAATATCTGTTGCAATTTTTATGCATTCTATTCTCCAAATATATATATTTTTTAATTTTAACTTGACTAGTTAAATTTCAAAATGTATTTAATAATCTATGCTGATAAAAATATGCACGTGTCAACAAAATGAAATTATAAATCTATGGAATTAAGATTAATATATTTTTTTAATATTTAATCCTTTAATGCGTTTTTAACGAGTTTAGCATTTTTTAAAATTAAGCTTTTAGTCTAATCCTTTTATTCACTTAAAATACATTAATGGTTCATTGAATTTTAAAATATATTCAAGACATGAAATAGAAATCTTGTCAAGACACTGAAGCATGTCTTATCCACTGACTTAATGAAAGCTGTCTGGTATTTGCATCAAAGAAGACGATTAATAATAAAAATTCGCCTGTTGCCATAATCAGAAGGAACACGTAACTTTTAACATTATTTAATTGCGGGATGTCAATAGTGATAAAATATGACACATTTTATCAAAAATAAGATGAGTATTCAAACTTTAAATTAATATGCATAAGAACATTGGACATTTAATCACGTGTGAATAACCTGAATGTATATATACAATAACTTTTATGCATCGAAGTATTAATTGGGATTTTTAGTTGTTAGGTTTTTTTAAAAAAAGTATATTTACATAAATACGAAAGCGGTCTGAAAATTTAATTTTCGAAAACTTATATCATGATAGTATTTCATGTTTGCTCGTTTAACTTTTTAAATCTAATTTTCTGATTCGTTATATATGGTCTTTATCTTTAGGCGGTGTAAAAAGCCCATCAGTTTGCGGATTTTTCATAAGGTATTTATGTCAATACTTCACAATATTTGAAAACTGAATTCCTTTTATGAAAAAAAAATTGGAATTTTCTAAGGATTAATGAATAATTTTTTGTTCTATCTGCTTATTATAAGAATATTATTTTTGAATCTTTTAAATCATCAATATCTATATTTGCCTACCTTTACCTATTTTTTTTAATAATTAGAAATGTTTCAATTTCGATTGCAATTTCAGACCAAATTTTCTATAAATCTAATAAAATCCATTAATTTCCAATTATATTTATAAAATGTAAAGGAAAAGGAAATCTATAACCCGGAAAGTGGCAGTATGGATATGTTTTAGACATGATTAATCCCTCTTACTATTAGTTTTTTTTAAACCTTAATTTTAGCAGTAGTTATGCATATAGAAAAATATATTTAACATCGCCGCAACACCAGGGTGTATGACTGAAGTAACCGAAATTTGAAAAGCATTGCTGCGAGTACTTTAAAATATATATATATATATATATATATATATATATATATATATATATATATATATATATATATATTTAACAAAATCAAAATTACTGAAAAGTAGATTTTGTTTTAAATTTAGAAAGGCATTCAAAATGGTTTCAAGCCCAAATATTAAGGTAAAAGATTAATATTTTCATCAATATTTCTTTTATGAATATAATTAAAATTTTAAAAATCTTTCTTAATGTGTGCCTGGAATGTGACCAGTTCGATAACTTTATGTCAAACAGTTTGCTCTAAAGACCTATTTGGACATTTTTGTATCCGGCCAAATCCCATCATAACACAATTTTCAATTAATATCCAGTTTATAAACACAGTGGTATTAAAATAATTCTTATTTCATGAATATATATACAATTTCCTTAATGGAGTATATATGCCTATATAATTTAATTTATATTCTGTTAAAAATAATGTATTTTTTGTATATGATCTATTCCTTTATTGAAAATATATAAGAATCATATGAATGAGATATATCTGAAGTGAATGTCTCTTCATATACCTGAGGCATAAGATAATATTTTTTTTTTTCATTCTAATCGTCTTCATGTAACTTTAGGAATAGAAGAAGTCCGACGAAATGAACCTGATAAGAAAAAATGCATACCAGCTTAATTAATTAAATCAAATTAATGAATTAAGAAGATTAAATTAAATTGTTGATGTATTTGTGCATAAATATAATTTTTTTTTCCTTATTTAATAAGTTACAGTAATTATTACCCGAAGTTGAAAATATGAAATTATTTAAATATTTTATCTCTCTATATTAACATCTTTTCACTAGGAAAACACCTCACATCTAGTCATAGTTATGTATTAACTTCACTATTCGTCACAACAAGCCTCTAATTATCCGTTAATTCCCCTAGCAGTGCATCCAGGAAAAGATTGTCAAAAATAAATAGGCATATCAACTAACGTACATTATAAACGCATAAATTGATACCAGGGTTTCAATTAAACATAAATCTAATCTAGATATATAAATTTGGATCCAATTCAATTAAAGCTTGCCTATTTTCTTCGGTTAGTGGAGTACTTGTACTCAGCAGATCTTCAATTAAGGATGCTGGTATTGCTGAAGTAGTATTGCTTAAAAAAACTAAATTAGTGTAATAGGAGACTCATAAAATGTGAGTACGTTATGATATTTTTTATAATACGTTCACAAAGAGTTATAACTTCCATCGTTAGTAAAGAATAATATAATAGCTTTGGGGAACGTTCCAAAAAAGATGTTTATTGACTCAAATCTTTGAGCAAACTTTTCAATAAAAATAATCTCATCGCCCATTCCCAAATACTAGCGAAATATGGAAATATAAATATATTTACTATAGTTGCAACTGAAGGTTGTTTCAAATATATTTACCGACCAGAGAGCATCCGTGAATGTTGAATAAAATATTTCGCCTCGTGGGAATTTTAAAAATGTAAACATAAATCGAATTTTTCAGATAAGATATATGGTTATATCCCTGTATGATAAAAAAAAGTAGATTTGTTGGCTGTTTTTTCATAAAACATTTATATCAATATTTCGCAATATTTGGAAGCTGATTTCATTTTCTAAAAAGGCTTAACAAATAATCAATAAGGCTTAGCAAATAATCATCTAATTTGTTCTATTTACTTGCAGTTTTAATATTGCATTTGATTTAATTAAAATCACGCGTTGTCTATCAAAATTTTATATATATATATATAGATGTATTCATCATCATTTCAAACAAAATATTCCAAAACGTTTATGGAATTCAAAAACTTTAATGTACATTTAAAAATATTAAATGAGAGTTCAATACCTAGTACAGAATATTATAGTATGACATAGTACAGTATATAGTACAATATATTATATACCTAGTAAAATATATTGTCTTTTTTTTTCCAAAAATTTAATTTCAATAATAATGACAACAGGCTGCACAGAAAAACTGAATATCATTTCTACGCAAGTACATATAATGTAATAACTAAAATGATGATAAATATTGCTTTAAAGTAGATGAATTATTTTCAAAATTTGCAAAAGCTAAGACATATTTAAGGGAAAAACAAGTAATAGAAAAACCAATGAGATTGGTCTCCTTAAAATCTTCTCCCGTACTCTATATTATGGGTCTTATACATTCGACTTCCCATAAATGTGTGAATTTTGGTAAGGTGAAAATGTCTTGCATATATACATTGGCAAACAACAACTAAGAAATGTTGATTATGGGCGGGAATTTAGCATTAACATTAGAAATAGCATCTTTTTTCAGGCCGATTGAAACTAAAATCTGGTGCAGAACACACAGATATAGTCTCAAGATCATATACAAAATTTATTTATTTATTTAAGTCATAGTGTTTTTTCAGTTATGGCATTTATATGCTTGCGGAAGTACAGAACGACAGGCGAGTAACCCCTTGACAGATCTAAGGGTGCAATCGACGTTAAAACCAAAATTTCGCATAGAGATATTGTTTAAAATTTTATGAAAATTCTAATATAAATCTAATGATGTAATTTACCTTTTATCAAAATTCATTGTTAATTTTTAATTTTTTTGGTAAAAAATGCATTAAAATATTATAAGACTTTAAATTCCTCCATGCGTATTGAAATAAAAAAAATTCAAATATTTTAGATTAGCATTTTAAGTTTCCATAATATTTTGCATGCACGTTTGCATCTAATATAAATCTATATAATATTTGCATCTAATATAAATCTATATGTTTGCATCTATTATAAATCTATATGTTTGCATCTATTATAAATCTATATGTTTGCATCTATTATAAATCTAATGATGTAATTAACATTTTATCAAAATTCATAATTAATTTTTAAATTTTTTGTTAAAAAATGCATTAAAGCATAAGACTAGCATAAGACATTAATGCATAAGACTTTAAACTTCTCCTCGCGCATTAACATAAAAAAAAATTCAAATATTTTAGATTGATATTTTAAGTTTGCATTATATTTTGCATGCTTAATTTTAATGGCAATGCAAATTTGTCTTCAAAATTTGAATTATTTGACATTTTAATTTTTTATAAAAAAATATCTAGTAATATTTCTTGAAGTCTCAATAAATTATAATTCTAAGATTCATGAATGTTCTCCCCTCAGAGGCTCACCTACTGTAGGTGAGTAAGGGCATCCCAACCCTGAGGTACCCGGGGATCTTTACTCCCATTCAGTTTGTTCTCATGTAAGCCTTCTGCTTTCTGCTGTTTTTTTATGTAAAATTCTTTTCTCAAACTTTCATTTGAAATTTTAAAACTTTTTGAAAGCACTTTATATCATCCGAATTTGCGTACTTTACTTTATGTTAGGCCTTATGATGTTTGATTTCTTTTTAATCTCGTAGCATTTCATACCATATGCTTGGCGCAGCTTGGACCAAAAGGGCTCTTGCGCCAAAAATATACAACCAACTAACCACCCATCATGGATTATCTGTCCATGCAAAATTACATCACTATAAGTTTATGCATATTAACATAAAAGTTTTATAGTTTTAACTAAAAATATGATGAAAATTTTAAAATTTTGATGGCGCCATGAAATGCCATTTTTAGTAAAAACTAAAAACATATTTAAGTAGTTTCATGCAGAACATAAACATTATTAAAGCAAATTACATTTGTTGAATATGTATTTTTATTAGAAGAATTAATGAGTTTTATAGCATATATAGTGCATTGAAAATTAAATGCGTATATTGAACACGAAATACAGTTACAGTTACGTTTAGACAGTTGCACTGCGTCATAGTGCAACTGTCTAAACGTAAACTAACGGGATTGATCTTCTAATATCAATAAAAAATTAACTAATATTAAACAAACGAATAAAGATATCGAAATAACTCTTTTTTCCAAACAATTATTAATAATTTACTATTGATAACTATATTTTAAAAAAATGCAGCTGTAATCGATTTTTCACATTTTTAACGACCATTGTACCCTCAATTTATTATCTGATAATATACACTAGTGTACCAAATTTTTATTTATCTGTTTGTTCACATTTAATATTTAGCGAGTTCACTTATATTCGAACAATTACAAATTTGATCTAAAACTCTTATACCAAATTTGATCTGACTAACTTAAAACATTTTAGAGCTATCATCTTGATAGAGAGACGTAATTCCAAAAATTGAAGGATTGTTTGAAAAGTGCAGATTTGTCAAAATCTCAATGCTGAATTTTTTGTCGATTAAAATACTTTATATACTTCAGGTAAGAGAAAATAAAAAATGGTATCTTCGGAAATCGAATGTTTTTGTATTTTAAAATAGCTTAAGAACTTTTTGAGAAATAATATACTTTGAAAAAAAAGAAGTAAAAACATAATATTTTATTCAATTAAAAATATATTTAAATAATTAAAATTCTTTTATTGTTTCATTCGAAACCCCTGGATCTAATAGTCTGCAAGGCTGAACGTTTAAAAATATTTTTATATTGTGATTGTAGAATATCAAGTTTACATTCCAGATTATAAATATAAATTAGCTTCAAAACTAAATGACATCTATTAATTCTTTTCTTGATTGTCAAGAAATGGAAAATATGTGAACTTTAAACCGATTCATTCTCCGAGTTCCTTCCAAGTCTTATGCATTCTTTATAAACTCGCCATTTCTTCGCGGCTCTAAAATTGCGAGTACTTTAAAGCATCATCATTAACCCAAATTTTGAATGCTTTCCATCTAAATAAACTCAACTGTTTGCGCGAAAGAAGCGTCTTAATTAATGCATAACTCTCTGATGCAGACTCCTTTTAAGCACTTTGAACACATTAACTCATAATAAATTGATAGGTCAGACATCATGAATCTTAGCACTCTTGGTGCCTGTAATTTTCAAACAGTCAACAATACGCTATCTCATGTATTATTTAAAGTAGCGTTCAAATTAATTGAAGAGGACGTATTTTATATTAATGTAAGAATATTAATAATGTGAGCAGATCTTTATTTCTGCCATATACTTAACTATTCTCCTTCCCCTATGATAAATAATTTACAGTATTAAATAAAATGTGCATTTTTTTTTGTTTTGATACAATTACTCATAATATAAATAGAAAATATGATTTATATTTGTTATTTACTTCCTTTGATATTTTTTGCACTACAAAAATTATTGAATATTAGATTATTTGAATGCATTTAATATTGATATTGCCGCATTGATAAAATACAATCGCCGAGTGATACTCTCCATGGCCGAGTGGTCATAGAACTGATCTCATAATCAAGAGATCATAAGTTCGAGTCTCGCTAAAGACAATGTCTTTCACAGTCTGTGTAAATATTTAATTCCTTGATTTTATGTTTTCCTTTATTTCATGTTCCAGCAGATTTTGAACGTTTCTTTAGTTTACCAGACAAGTGTTCTGGACCTTTCATACTGTCTCCAGAAAAGTATTCTGGAACTTTCCCTGTTAGTATAAAAGCAGAAGATCTGTCAGTCACTGTGTTCTGAGTTGCGTTAATAAATTGGTTTAGCTCTAATTCTTGTGTGTGTCATTGAGTTCCACACTAGAGTACCTACGTGACAATATAATAAATATTTGTTTTATGTATATGCATTCATTTCGATTTAACAATACAATAGATTTAAACATTTAAGTTGAAAAAATGAAAAATGTCATTTTTTTAGAATAATGAAAACATCCATTAAAGATAATTATATTGAAAGAATTACATTACATCTCCACCAGTCATGCTTTCTTTATATATTTTATAGAAAGAAATACATAAAAAATGTTTTAAATTAGTATTTTTAATATCTTGATATAAAGTATCTTTGTAAATTAGTTTCCCTTTTGCATATTTTTTGATATTCCAGGTGAATTAATTTTTAGATATGCTTCCTTTTTACTAATTATATACATGTTATTCAGCTTGAGATTATTTTAAATCAAACAGCAACATTTCATTTTCATATGCACATCTTTATAAAGTGCCAACATGAAGATGTGCAAATAATTGGTGAGGTTTTCAAATACGTTTAAGCGTCAAATAAAATCTTCAAAATTTTGAACCATGAGAATGTATATCCAGATTGAATTTAAGTGGAATAAAAGATCCTCTTTCATTTTTAAAGGATTTAATTCGCGGATTTGTGACTACGCTCAAAATAAATTCCGTTTCATTCTCGATTTTCAACTATTAACGTCTCATTTTGGAACTATATAAGAGATATACTGAGGCTGCAAAACTCTATAATTTCGTAGTTGTAATGTTCATTGGTTATTCAGTGATACTTAATACTATATAATATTTGCTCCTTTCTAATCATTGTAACATTAAATCAATATTAACTGTATTCCTTTGAATGCAGATTTCTGAAGACATGTATCAAAAAGCACTATCCATGGATATTTCGATAGCAAGTAAATGTATAGTTTAGTTATATTAAAGTCCCGTTTTAAAGCAACACTAGAGCCTTTTGGAAATGACCTCGTACTTTTTAACTGCGGTCAGATAACGAGGGCAGCACCTGAGCTAGCACCCACCTCTGCAAAATTCCACACCGCACGACACCAATGAAAGGGCGCTGCGGTTCGATAGATTAGGCTTGTACCAAGCCCGCTTACACGACGTCTTCTGTGGATTGGGTCTCGAACCTGAAGCCTTCCGATTCCGAAGTAAAGATCTTACCCATAGAGTTGATATATAAATGGAGGAAGCTAGTCGCTTGTTTCTAGTCTAAATAAGTGTACGCAACATGAGCCTTGGGACTTGGGAGAAATCTGGCCTTTTTTGGCGCCATATCGCAAATCTTGGCATACTCAAAAACTGCCGCGCAACATTTTGCTTCCCGGCATTGGGTGCGGTCGGTTTTTATTTCCGGTTAATAATTCCTAAATAATTTATATTATATATTTATATATATATTCTTTGAAAACTAAGCAAACTGGTTTCTAAAATAATGTTTACTTTTTTACTTTGTTTTTGTGCATTAATTAAACGTGAGTATTTTTCTTCTTTAAGTAAACATTTTACTTCTTTTCTTTACCTAAAAATATCTTTTAATTTTATATTACATGTTTAAATACTTTTATCATTATCTCATACAAATAAAAAAAAATACTTTTATAATAAAAGCAGATTATAAAAGTGACACAAGTCTTTTTTTTTTTCCTTGAATATTTTGAATAATATTTATATTTGCATAAAAAAATGAAAAAGATATTAATTAAAACTGTTAAATTATTTTGAAATAATTTAGAAAGAAAAAAAAACACTTGGTCAGAATCGAAACCAGGTATTCTGAATGCTACGCCTGTGCCTAAACCTCTACACAACTCGAGCGCTCGTTTGGGTAACACATTATTAGTATATCAGCTAATTTTAAAGTTTTAAGGTTGACTATTGAGTCTTAATATTTTCATTAATAAACATTCGAAATGTATACTATCATTATACAAAATCTCATTCCGAAATCAGTTTTAAACCTCGTGCCTTCTTCTTGTTAATATCAGTTTTAAATATTTCGCTTCTGGTTTATAGTGTTGGCGGTAACTTTGCTTCTAACTACCGCAGAAACAAAATTAAATCATTTTTGGAATCTTAAATGTGATGAATTAATACAAAATGATAAGGAAATTCGAAATTTTTATGAAAACGGTGATTTTAAGGTATGTGCATATCGCAAGTTACAAATAAATGTTAACATTCACACAAAATTTTTATCTGTAAAGTTAGCATTTCTTTCTTTAATAGTTTATCTTTAGAATATCCACTAGTTCCTGTTTAGATCTTAATTAAAATTTATATAAACATGCAATTACTGCTAGCACATTTATGAAATTTTACTATATAACATTTTCAATAAAGCATACGTTTTAGTTTCATTATTTCATTCACAATTATGATTTAATATCTTTCACGGTATAATACGATTCGAATATTTATGGTAAAAAAGAAACAACATATTTTAAATAAAAAGGAACTTTATTTGCACTAAAATAAATACACAATTATTAATCGGTTAGTAATGTTTATGTAAACACTTGTATTGGCGAGAAAAAATCACGCCAAGCTTGCAGCCAAGCACTTGCAACACATTCGAGATTAAAATAAAGCAAGTAACAAAATATAATGCAGTTACATCAATTTAAATGAAGCTTAATAACAAATTAAATAAATTTAATACAATAACTAAATTAAACTATGAAATATTATTCAGTTATAACACCAAAATACTGAGTGATCGAGGTTGCGAAATTTTAAATTAATTTAAAATGGATATAAATAGAATATGTTTATTGTACATACCTGTGAAATGATACAGGACTATCCTTTTTCTTTGCATGGAAATGCATCGACTAAGCTTTTTCTTTGCATCGAATTGCACAGCAGTAGTTAACCATGGCTTAAATAAGTTTTAAAATCCAACAGTTAAAAGCGAGAAAAAATCTGCCATTGAAATATAATGGGGAACGGAGAATGCGGTTACAGTGAACACAAATTATGTTCCCAGGACACGTGATTTTATCTTGTCCTACACCAAAGTAGGGTTGCACTCCCTCTATTAGTATCTCAGCTCTATGATCTTACCACTCGGCTATCGAGGCCCGAATAAATGTATGAGAACAAGAAACTAAATAAGATTTCCATGGAAAGAAGGGTTAGAATACACATTTTGTGACCAAAGAAGTGATTTTTATCAGTTTGGATTTTCAAAGAAAGCGATAAAGGCAACGAAGTCTCACCACCATAGAGTTATTTTGAAATATATTGTAGTTTTAGATTTTTTTAAGATGAGACTATAGGGCATTGAATGCAATAGTTTTCTCCATTCTTAAAACTGAATCTAATATGTTGCCAACGAAGAGTTGGGAATAACAATTGGGAATTCTTAACTGCTTTCGAAATAGGGTCATGATTCTTTGATGAGTTTATCACCAATCTCTTCGACAACCGGCCGGCATCTGTGCTGTCGGATTAGTTTGTAGTCTTGGAAAAACTGCAACTGTACACAACTTTGAAATATCTTCTGTTACAAACTGTTTTACAATTTGAATGTAAGTTCAATGTCTGCTGAGTATCTGTTTCGTGCATGGCACATGTGTGTGTGAAGTTTTAATATATTTTCTTGTGAACGAATCTTAGTATTAGTTCTGGCTTCCGATAGCTACAATAGGTGACTCAAGCTTCAGTGACATTTGTTTGTGCAATTTTCATGGAAACTTTTTCTTCTCATTTACTCCATGTTCCTACTATTGCATGTTCTTCTCAAGGTAAATTGTTCATTTCAGTACTATATTTAAAACAAATTATTTCACTTTTTTTTAAATACTTGCTTTAATTTTTTTGAACATGAATAAGTTATGATTGAAAGTAAGGAAAATGTACTGTTTCAAAATGTTATTTAAAGCACCAATTATTTGAAAACATTATCTTGAAATTTAGTTCTATCAGATATTCTTAGCTTGTCGGATAGTCTCAAAGCCCAAACCTATTTCAACAAAATTTCATGCAATTGCGGTTACCTTGACATCTAATGTATTCTAATATTAATGTATCTTATGTATTATAATATATTGGGGACATTAAAAATCCTTTAGTCGAATATGTTTATACAGCTCTTTTAGAACAAGATAATTCATGTTTCACAGCCGAATTCATAGCGTTTAAATTTTTACCTAAAAACTTACAACTTGGTGACAACAGCTCTTCTCATGTGCTGAATAAAATACAAACCTTAACCTCTAACAGGATTAAGAAATGTAATTTGCAAATAGTCTGTTAATAAAGTTTGCTTACAAAGCTTCAGCCTATACTATTGATTTGCAAAGCTTTATTAGAGAACTAGCAAAAATTGGTGTTAAATTCATGATGTAACTTAACTGTTGCACATGTTGAATATAAACTCGAAAATTTCGAAAGTTAATTAACCATTAAAACTCAGATAGCGGAACTTAAAAAATATCGTTAGAAAAGTATTCCTTTCAACAAGTAGTTCCTGTAGTCAAAGTGAATGTAGGAAGCAGTCAATGACACCATGGCGAAAGGTAATTCAAATAATTTACGTTAATACCCCCGTGTCGATGACAAAGCAGTTGAAGACAATTGCAAATGAAACTAACCGGCTTATCGTTTCATCGGCAGCAGATAAATGCAGGGCTAACAGATTTGTTTTAAAAAATGAGGATTCATATTAGAAACTGTTTGATACTAAGCTAAAAAATTGATTTTTTACAGAAACGAAGCCTAAAAGTCTATGCTATTAATGGTTTTCCCATACCCTTTTATAATAATGTAATACGGGATCTTGGTTTTGTCTTGGGTAAGGCTTCGTTGAAGGATTTGTTTGATAGACATTTCGGATCTTTTATCGGAATATTTGGAGCATTTGTTGCCATGGAAATTAGAGACATCATAAATGTTAAAAGCAGATTATTTAGCAATTTCACCCATATGTTAAATTTTAAACATAGGTAATCGGTAATTTTTCTTTTCATTATTATTACATAATTCAAAAATTATTTGCAACAAATTCAGGTAAGTTTCGTTTTGAATACAATGGCTACATGCCTTTTCAACATTAAAGTTCATGTGTTCATGTCTGTATTAAAGGAATACTTATCACATAATAATGCAAATTTATGCCATGTTATTGCTGTTACATAATATTGTTTACGTTATAAATCCTTTACTAGCACGATGTTTAAATTGCATTCTTGTTCCAATTAGTTTCCTTTAAAACTAGCAAAATCCAAAAGGAATTTGAAATGCAATGTATTTTGAAGTTTGCATAATTTATTGTACAACAATCGGCGAAATAGATCCGAGTTTTGCAAGATGTTGATAAGCCTGATCGAAATGGATTAGACGTTCAAAACGAGCTTTGAAGCGTTAAGTATGAATGTTTAATTTGCCGTATTTGCTTAATAAGATGCGTCCTTTGTTCTTTCAGTAACAGCTTCGCACATAAAATTTAAATTGCTTATGTCATCTAAATGGCATTGTGTTTTGATTAATTTCCCGTATCTAGAAAACTTTAAAAGGCATTATTTAATTCAAACATACTCTTCCTTTCAGAGACAAAACGATTTTCGGATGTTTCAAGTATTAAATTTTACCACCTTTTGACACCTTCAGATAATATTTTTGTATTTAAGCGACGGTTAATAGAACTCTGAAGTTGATTAAAATAGAATGTTTAAATTTAAATCACACATGCAAAAATTAAATTTTGCATATGTGATTTAGTGAGAGTAAAATCTTATCCTTAAATAAAGATTTTACTCTCATAATCATTCGGTTGAATCGACATGTTTAAATATATAGTACCCGTTCTGATATGTTTCACATTAGAATTAATATCTCATTCTATTTTTGATTACCAAATCATAATTTTTTTAGCTATTTCATGGAATTAAATGCATTATATAAGATAACTAGATTTTCTTGATTATCAGATTCGTTGAGCCACTTCAGTCACCATTCTGTGGCGATTGTTTTTCCTGATACTTCCTTGCTCACTGACTTTCAATTGTGGAAGTACAATTTCAAATCATATTATGTTTAGCCTTACTTTGAAATAGTGATTTAGTGCTCTAGTTTTATTAAGGAGGTTTCAGTATAATATATACATGCATAATCTTAAAAGTAGTACGTTGTTTCTGTATTTTATTCTTATTGCTTTTGCTTTGTCTCTTGTGATTAAAAATCCTTGATTTTTTTTTTTCCGAAATACTTAGAAAGAGCATTTAATGAATTATTTTTAAGAATGACATCGCGCAACAAAACATGTATAATATTCCAAAAGAAGTGGCAGGCGCATAAAGACCAACAATCGGCTTATAAAAATGGCAATGATTTCGAATATCCATTGTTCTTTTTATATGCAAAACTGGAAGGTCAGTTTTTTTGTTGCTTGTAGAAATCTAAACCACTCATAAGATTTACTTCAAATTGTGCTCATGGATACTATAAATTAATGTTTTTTTGTTCAAAAAAATAAATATAATAAATTTTCATAATAATAAAATCGTTGTTTACCATTACTGATGAGCAATGTGAATGAACATGGCTATTCTCAAAATTTAGTTCTTAAATTGCATTTAAAAGCTAAAACATGGAAAAGGTGTATATTTAATTATTCTTTTCGTTTCATTTATATTGAAAGATGAGTATTCAGCTTGAAACTGTTCTTGTTTCTTCAACATTGATTCAAATTCAATTTTCTTAAACATTGATTCAATTTCTAACGACAGATAGAAATGCAAATTTTCTATTGAAAATAATTGTTTCATATTCGATGTTGCAAACACCTAAATAAATTACCTTTCTTAAGGTTTGATTAAATTATGCTCGGTTGTTCGTATCATTATTGTAAAATTATAACTTATTAAAAAAAACACGACTTCTTCCAATTTCTAAAAATCATGATTTTTTTAAATCTTAATTTTTAGAAACTATGAAATTGTTTTTGGAATATACTTCTCATTTTAATTAAAAATATTTGTGAATGTCAAGAGAATTTGTTATATTCTGTTATAATATATAATTTTTAATATTTATTTTACTTTATATTTACTTTAAATTTTTGATACCCAAGCTAATAAGCTAACAAACTTAATACGTATGTTTATATTTTTTCCAGTACAATTTTTTTATCTAAATATTTGTACTAGAATTAGTCAAAATTCATTTTTGTCTACAATACTAGTTAGCTTTCCTGATAATTTGATATTTTTTTCAATTGATATAATTTTTAATTTGCCTTTCAATTTGTTGTAATTTATTAACCTTGCTGCTTCAGAAATAATGAAGCAGAAAGTGTGACGAAGATTTTCTAACAATTATGTAAATTTTTGTAAATAGATCATTAGTTTAAGTAATAAATTTAGTTAGTAAAAGATCTCACGAGTGGGAAGGGTGTATCGACTTCTAATAAATCCCCAATAGGTTTCTAAGTTCAATATTTTCTATGCAGATAGGTTGCTGGAAAAAATCCTATTGATTTCAGAATAATCTTGTGAACATTGGAAAAGACTTGTCTATTCAGAGATCTCTTGAGAATTCGAAGTTCTGTCTTATATTACCAATTTTATGGCAAACTACGCCTACCACATCTTCAGGTCCTATTTTTACATTCACTGATAAAGATAGAATCCGACACATGATATTTGATTTTCTCATGAAAGTTCTCTTCGATTTCAAAACAAAAAATAATACAATTCAAGAATTATTTTTTTAGATAGAATGAAATAATTACGTAGCAACAGGAGACAAATTTGCAATTGGAAACATTTTAAAATCTAACTTGTTTAATTCCCAATACTTATTTCCATTATTAGTGAAATGACATTGGATCATATTACTTCGAGTATTATCTAGTACATTTTGTTTTAGCGTGTTTTATTTAAATTTCATTCATGTCTTCATAACTTCTATAGTATATAACATAAATAAACACAAAATAAGATGTAACATTACTTTTTAAATTCATGTAAATTCTCAGATTTATTGAAGCAAGATAATTCTTAGAAAACTTACTTTCCTCATTGCTGACTTTTTACACATCTTTGGATTATTGCTGGTGGAAAAATTTGTTCCGTAACATTAGAGAAAACTTAGAGCAATGTAAGAGTTCAGATTTTCTTGAAAAATAAAATTTTTTGTTGAAGATAAAAAATGATATGGATTTCCTAAATAAATGACTCTTCTTTCAGAGCTCTATTTTCAAAGCTTTCCTAGTCAAACGATCATTGATATAGTAATTTCGAAAATGTCCGAGCTAATACTCAAATAAGAAAAGTAGGATGTACCATCAAAAGAAATGGATGCAAAAGCATTGATTTTGAAAGATTTCTTAAATATACTTCAATTTTTTTTCTTCTGATTTTATACCTTTTTCTGTCCATTTATACATTTTTCTCAAAGATTAACAGGCGATTTCAGAATTAAATTGGATTAATGTATTTGATATTACCAGAACATCAGTTGACTTGAAGCCTTTTGCAGAATGTAGCGTAGACTAAGACATCCAGTTTTTGATGCGCATTTCCTTTTCCGATTAACATGAATATAATTCTGATATATTATTTGTCCTCTAGAGGGGATTCTGATGTGTTCTTAGTAATGGAGTTGAGTCATAATTCTTATTCTGTCGAGAGTTCCAAATGCCGAATATCTATGCAAGGTATGATTCAGTCCAGTTATAAGAAATTAGCATACATAATTAATAATTATATCCGGCAATAAACTTTAAAAACCTCTTAATATGTCCTTCAAAATCAGATTAAAGACAGCAAAAATGAATGTTATTCACTTTCCTTTAACCAGATAAATTTGTAAATGCAGAAAGAATGTGAACAGATTTCGATGACTCGGATACAAAATCTGCTATTGAAAAGATATCAGATATACCTCTGATCCGGTGAATGGCAGGAGTTTTTTATTTTTGATGTTATTAGTTTTATTAATATATTATGCACATATTTAAACTCGCAACCAATTCAAAATTGCAATTTGAAATAATGTAAAGAAATTGTTAGACTGCGATATAAAATTATTTTTAGGTTAAGAGTTGACGGCATCGGAAGCAAAAAGGATCGCAGAAGAAAATTGCGAAAGAGATGTTAAAAGAAGACTTATGGTAGAATGAGAAAACAGAAGGTCTGAAAAGAAATCCGAAGCAAAGAATTAGATTCGTTTTTGCAATCAAACATAAAGATTAAATGAAACAATTGTTCTTCATGTCGAACACCTTTCAAAAGTTCAACGCACCATTAAGAAAGTACTCATTGTTAAAATGTATACATGTTAAAGAAAATTATTCAAGCTAATCTCCTCATATTTATCAATCTATTTCGTCTATTCAAAAGCATTATGTACTCTGACTAATTTTTTTTAAAAAAAATTAGTTGCGCACTTTTTAGTTGAGCAGTTTTGTACGAATGTCTTTATATGGAATCTCGTTGTACATTTATTATTCTTATGCTGCATAATAACGGATTGTGTTTTTGTTTATCGTATACACAACAGATTACTACAGTTTTATTACTCATAACTTGAACTAAAGCACTAGTATATTTATGCTACTTTTGATCAGTAATCATTACAACCGATCGATTGTAATAAACACGGTTTTAAATCGATATTTACCCATAATAATCGTTAGCGATTTGTTAAATAAATTTTGGAAAGCAAAATGCGAAACTTCTAATAATTTTTCCTCTAAAAGATTTTTGTTTCTAGGATTTTATACGTTCTTGAAGACTTCATCTACGCATTTTGACATATTTAAATGTTGAGGTTTTTTAATATAAAATTTCCTGTATAGATATTGGACACAAGTACAAACTATGGGCGCTATATTTTATTGAAAGTATGTTTCTTTGAACTATGGAAAGAAATCTTATATTTTTATAGAAATATTACGAATTTTTAAAATCCACTTTATTTATATACGATTTACATTAATTACGACTAAGCAATGAAATATTCCAAGAAAGACGGAAAAAAAATCACTTCAAAGAATTTACTTCAGCAAAATAATTTAATTTCCAACAAAAACTCCCAAGAAATCCACTTCTTCAGATAAGCTTTCGCAAGGCATCTACTCGGAACAGCTTGACCCTTAACTTTTACTGGAAAAATGCAGCCGTGCTGGGAATTTCGGAAGCAAACTTTTAGACTTTCTTGGAAAAAATAAAAATTCCATCTTTTTTTAAGGCCGATGAAATGGTTGTATGGATTTCCTGAACAAACGGGACTTCTCTCGGTGCTCTATTTTGAGCTTTCGTTTGCAATTTAGGGAGCTCTCCGGGTAAAAGATTGTTGAAATGAAATGGTTATTTCGGAGAAATCCGGAGGAATACGCGAATAATACAAATGTAGAATGAGGCCTCGGAATGAATGGCTTGGATTTTTTTTAATTGTTTCACTTTCGCAAATCAGTGAAAATTATCTTGTATTCCCATGAAAGGTGTTTTTGTAGTAAATTTAGTTATAAGTTTTAATGATGAAGGGAGATATAGATCGTAGTTATTTTTTCTTGTGAATTGATAAGAATAATTAAGAAATGTTATGCACGTCATTTCTGTAGAAAATCAATAATATGCTCGTTCATAAATTATTTTATGCATTTTCATGAGTATTGCAACTACAAATACGTCCGTATTCATTCGTATTAGGTATTTATCGTATTATTTTCTAAGCGAATGCAACTTGATTTCAAATAGTGATGTACTGTTTTTGTTGTTTCTTATGGCACTTGCCAAGAACAAGCCCGCTGTTACGAAGACATCGATTTAAGCCGGTGGGGTAGCGTCTCTTGTTTTTATAGTAGCGCCAACTAGGGCCAAGAGTACGACTTTGCTACTCACGCATCACTCGTTCGCTTACACAACCCCTTTTTAAAGGAGGGCACATTCACAATCTCACAGGTAGACGAACCATGCCCAAACCGGGACTCGAACCCAGGACACCCAGATCAAAGGGAAGACGCGCTACCCCATGCCAGGACGCCTGCAGTGATATACTGATTACTATTTATTGAATTGAATTTGTATCACATTCTTATTTTGAACACAAAGCGTATTGGAAAGCGTTCAACAACTCAAAAATTAGCGCTGCTGTTAAAAAAATATTTATAAAGAATTGATTTTTTTAAAATTTACTTTTTTTCTAACTAGCCTAAGATTTTTATATTCTGGCAGGTACGAAATTTTCCCACATTTCAGACATATTAAATAGCAAGTATGCATGTAGCACCTTGTAGGTTTGACAATACAAAATGTCAATGATGAAGTGCTGATTCAGTGCTGACCCCTGCCACATCACTCTTCTAACTTCGCCCATTACGTACGGCAGTACTCACCCAAAAATAAATAGCAAATAAGATTCGAAGTTCACCAGGTCTAATATTAATGTATTACTTTCTTTAAAAAGTGTAATTTTCAATAATATTTTTTTTTAAATTATCGATGTCTATTCTTTAGAAAAGTTATTTCTAACAAAATAAATATCAAATAAATCTAATGTGTTTCTGTTCACATAGTCAGAATTGAAATCAAAATTCATAAACGACTATTGAGACAAAAAAAGCAAAAGAATCAATCAAGAATGACGTTGGATGAGAGTGATGAACGAGTTTGCCACCTTCCAAACCGGGCAGGTCTGATTGCAACTTTATCCTTTAAACTGAAATTGAGAAAAGTGTTTCTTTCTGTTTCCAAATGATCTGTTTCCAATACCATTTGTGTATGCAGTGGTCTTTTATGAACTACTTGCAGAACAATTCCGATCTGTGTTTCACTTACTAGTTGAATAATTTCTTTCCTTATTTTCCCATTTTATTACTTCCTAATTTCTCATATAAGAAGTGTATAAAAATATTGTAATTGTCAAAAAATATCGAAATGATTTTGACTAATCTTCACGTTTTAAATCTGCATGAGTTCGAAAATGTCTATGAACAGGATAACTCAATTTCATTGAGCTAGATGAATTCAATTTGGTATATGAACTCACAATCGTATTTGTAAATTTATATCTTTCTTTGTATGAAATCTATTCTCAGGAAGTCGAATAGTTTGTCCAAGTGCAAGTGAATAACTATAAAACACTAAGAACGTGATAAATAAAATTTGATGTTCAAAATCTACACCCGAAACATTCTTATGATATTCTGAACCAAATCTGTCAAATGGTTGACCGTCTGTCTGTCTATATTTTCGCATGTACATAAATGCAATGATTCATAAACACAATTTAAATCAATGAATATCATTGTTATCTTGCGACTATAACTGTAGCTCCACGGGAAATTGTTGTTGGCAAAAAAGCGCCCAAAATACATATTTGCATAACTCATTCAGTAAAATTGCTATATTGAACCCGAAGTTTAAATTTCGTATCTATAATTTACCAAAGCCATCCAAGGAATTTGCGGTCTACAATGTATAGAATTTTATGTAGGGTATAAAAACTTTATTGGAGAGTAGGAAAGACTCGAGAGATCATTCCCTTTGGTTTTTTCAATTATCATACTCTTACTGTGGATACGTTAGCAAAGAGCACTGTATTCTCAGTGGAAAAACACGCAAATTTGATTTTTAAAAAAACTAAATGCAATTTTAAAATATATTTCGTCGGGAACTGTAGTTTTATAATCCTTATGGTCTAAAGATCGCTTATGGCATATTATACTGAGTATCTTATTGGATAGATTTTATAGTGGTCGCAATTCTGAACATGATGCTACATTTGGTACGGCATTCCACCCCAACACCATGCACGAAGCACATCGTTGGCAACATGATGCTACAGAGCGGAACATAGATTATATTGCTTCCTATACAAGTTCTAATGATAGGATATGCAGTTCATCAGATGAAACCTGCAGTATACTGGCATTCTGAACATAGAGCGTATTGAAAGCAGCTTTCAACAAATTGGCTTCCTAGACTATATAAAATAGCGCACATATTGCATTACCAACTTTATCGCGAAGCTTGTTGAACTATATTGATATCAATTTGCTATCCTGTTTATATAGCGTATTGAATGGATATAATAAATCCTGCATATGTGTATTGGATGCAATCTATAGAGTATCGTCAGAACTTTTATCATAAATAATGACTTAATTTATTTTTTAACACTAGAAATGTCAATGTCTTCTTAAACTTCGTAATATTCCGTAATTTATCAAAAAGAAGGAAGAACTGAATAAAATTACCAAATCTGTCAAATGGTTGACCCTCTGTCTATATTTTCGCATGTACATAAATGCAATGATTCATAAACACAATAATTTAAATCAATGAATTTCATTGTTATCTTGCGACTATAACTGTAGCTCCACGGGAAATTGTTGTTGGCAAAAAAGCGCCCAAAATACATATTTGCATAACTCATTCAGTAAAATTGCTATATTGAACCCGAAGTTTAAATTTCGTATCTATAATTTACCAAACCATCCAAGGAATTTGCGGTCTACAATGTATAGAATTTTATGTAGGGCATAAAAACTTTATTGGAGAGTAGGAAAGACTCGAGAGATCATTCCCTTTGGTTTTTTCAATTATCATACTCTTACTGTGGATACGTTAGCAAAGAGCACTGTATTCTCAGTGGAAAAACACGCAAATTTGATTTTTAAAAAAACTAAATGCAATTTTAAAATATATTTCGTCGGGAACTGTAGTTTTATAATCCTTATGGTCTAAAGATCGCTTATGGCATATTATACTGAGTATCTTATTGGATAGATTTTATAGTGGTCGCAATTCTGAACATGATGCTACATTTGGTACGGCATTCCACCCCAACACCATGCACGAAGCACATCGTTGGCAACATGATGCTACAGAGCGGAACATAGATTATATTGCTTCCTATACAAGTTCTAATGATAGGATATGCAGTTCATCAGATGAAACCTGCAGTATACTGGCATTCTGAACATAGAGCGTATTGAAAGCAGCTTTCAACAAATTGGCTTCCTAGACTATATAAAATAGCGCACATATTGCATTACCAACTTTATCGCGAAGCTTGTTGAACTATATTGATATCAATTTGCTATCCTGTTTATATAGCGTATTGAATGGATATGATAAATCCTGCACATGTGTATTGGATGCAATCTATAGAGTATCGTCAGAACTTTTATCATAAATAATGACTTAATTTATTTTTTAACACTAGAAATGTCAATGTCTTTTTAAACTTCGTAATATCCTGTAATTTATTCAATTCTATTTATTTAGAATTTCATGTATTTGTGACCTTTATCGTCATTTTGTGTTTAATATTTAAAAAAATCAATTTAACATTAATCATTTTGTTTACGTATTCGTTTCTTTAAACTGATAGTACTGGCACAATTCGAAATTATACAGGTTCATGAAAATAATAGAATCCAGTAGTAGAGTTGATTACAATAAATCATTTAATTTCATTTGCCAAAACACTCTACAAGGTTTATATAGCCCACATTTTTATCCAAACAACTAATCATTGTATAATCAAAAATAAGAAATAAAGCCCTAAATTAATTAAATGGAAAAAAAATCGAAGCAGGTTAAATGCTGTTACGAAATTTCCGGGGTTCGTTCGGATAGTGGGAGTTATTTGGTGTGGACAACACTCAATCAGCAATAGAAAATGAAACGACGTTTATTTACACGAAGAGACACATGACAACAAAAAGACAACTATATACAGCGCAGAAGACGATTATCTTCCGCCGAGACGTGCAGAATACAACAAGACTCTACTGCAGACAGTAGCGCACAGCTTAGTTCAGCACTAGCTTGACTCCGTCGCTGCTCCGCTTATCCCTGGAAGACCAGTTCTTCACCTTCGATCCCGACTACTCTTCTCTGTCGCTTCCGACTACGACTCTCGCACTGGTTCACGACTTACTTCGGCAGCTGCAGCTCCTTTTATAGGTTTCAGGAGGCGGGACCAGAAGCCTCTCAACCAATCAGGAACTTCCGAGGCATATCTCGGTTCCTACTGCACGGTTCGGGAAAATTCTCGATGTTTCAGGTCTAATCTATTTTGGCGCCAAAGTCACCAAATTCGTAGCCAAGTTTGTCGCCAAGCTCTGGGACCTCCTATGGAACCAACTATGTTGGGAAGCCGCATCACAGATTCGTAACAATGCGTAGGAAGGAACCTTGTTTTCAAGATAAATATGGTCTTTTTAAGAAGCTTTACAACAATAAATACAAAATTATCAAAAAGAATGGTTGATTATTTATTTTATTAGATTTCAAAAGAAACCTTGAAATGTTGTGAAATGCGCAATTTTGCATGAATGTTAGATTCTGTAAGAAGCTCCATAACAGAAGTAGAATGAAGAAGCCTAAGCTTATAAAAAATAACCAGTGATCATTCTTTTTATCTATGAAGATTTTGCGTAACAAATGACGTATACATCGATATGTGGAGAGTTAAATATTTTACTTGGATTCTTGATTATATACTTGGTTGTTTTTGGTATCGTAAATCATATAAACATGATAGCTTATAAAATGGTTAAATGCCTGCAAAAACCAATTTTCCCTATAATATTTTAAGCTTTTTCGAGGCTTTTGATTCACTCTGATCTCTTAAATCATTTGAATGACTTGCTCCTAAGTCTTCGAGCAAACTTTTGTTTGCGTTTTGTATTTTTCTTTAAAATTTTAGAATTATTGTATGCATCATCTAAAATCTTCAAATTTCTCTGCATTTCTATCAATAAAAACGCCTCTACATCTCTCTAATTAATAAAACTTAATAAAAGTAATCCTATAAAAATGTATCCTCATTTTAATAGAACGTAATTTTTATATTAAGTTAGATAAGACCTGCCATTCTTGCATAGTTGTCTATTCTTGCCTTAATAAATCCAGCCTGTCAACATTAAATCCAGCAATCCAATTGGTATAAATCACGTATTACATGTCATTGTTTAAGTTTATTGTAGATGACTTTCTTAATCTACAATCAACTTAACCATTGGCCTGAGTTTATGCAATGACACAGGAGATAGAAATTAATTTAGTATTAGCATGCGAACAATATTTCTTGGGATTCTTTAGTTCCACATATACAACAGCAAATCTTCATAGAAAAAAAACTAATATATTATTTGTACTGCCAGTAATATAATAATGTTCTATTTTTCGATTTTCGAAAATCGAAAATTTTCATAAGAATGTTTTAATTCTATAATTTCATTTAATACAAACTTGGAAAAAATATGAAATATCTATAAGTACTCTTATTATAAAACATCAGAATGTAACATCTTCTATTGAAACAGTACAGAATATTGGAAATATTTCATTTAAAATGAATTATATATAGTGAAAATTCTGCACTTCAAATGGATGACCACTTTAATTATCCTAAATTAATTTAACCGACAGACATCAAATACCTTTCCCATTTATGAAATCTCTGAACGGTATCATAATTTAAACTTAGATGAATTAAATAATTCCGACTTTTATTTTCCGTTCTTTTATGTAAGGGATTCGAAAGTTCAGTAATTAAATCGCAAAATATATATTTTCATTAATTAATTACTTATCCTGAAATAAGTCAATTCAGTGTATAAAATATTAATGAAGAATGAAATGGAAGACATAATTTAGGATTTTGTTGGGCTCTTATCTAATGATTGTATCAAATTTAATGGAAGTATTGTAAAGTGATTCTTATTATAATGAATATTGATTCATTTTAATTTAGTATTGAACAGTACCATTAGTTTATTAATATAAGTGTAAAAATAGTTAATACGATATTCCAAACAATAAAGAACACTTATAGTGGTTTAAAAATTAATAACCATTTTCAAAAAATGTATTTTTATTACTTTCTGAAGCAGACAGTATATGAAGCAGACAAAGACAACATATTATAATCATCAAAAACTTCGAACTGAAGATTTTGACGAATTTGCAAATTACAGACATCTCTAAGGCAAGAAAATGTAACTTTCAACTATCCCTTTCTCTCAACATTAACTGAAGCTTTGGGACAGTCAGATGAAATTCAATTTGACTTTACAACATATTTAAGATTTCTGTCAGAAAATGTTTTTTACAGTTATAGAAATAAAAGTTTACACACCTACAAAACATAGTTAGATGGAAAGCATTTAATACATAGATTCAACATCTAAAATGAAGATAAGTATAAAATTTAGAGCTAAATATGTCAAGAAATCGACAATCTATTTGTACTTTCGCGAGCATATAAACGTGATTATTTCCCCAAACTCAGTCTTACAAATATGAAACTTGGTATGCGATTTTATGACTTAATTCTGCATTAAATTGTGGTTTTAATCCTTTAGAAACAGTGTCCAAAATAGATATTCGTTTTTCAAGTACTTGTATATTAATCTTACAGCAGTGTTTCACTGAAAAAAAATTGACAATGATCGTATTCTAAAAGCCTCTTTCGTAACTATTGTTGGCCATTAGTGTATGGTTAATAATTTGCAACTACATTTATCAGAACGTATGCCTGAAAGTTTAGGGAAAGTACTCCCTCTGGTTTTATTTAACCTATTCTAGGGCCGTGGGAAGTGTGCTTCCCACCAAATTTATCAATCTTTGTATGAAATTATGTAGGTTGGCATAAGTTCTGACAAATCTTTTTAGTAAAAGAGAAACTTAGATGCTTTAGTTCTTTATTTTGCACAAAATGATGTGTCTTGATTTGATACTTAATTATTAACAAGCAAATTCATTAATCAAATTAAATGTATCTAATAAGCTAAATGAATCCCTTTTCTTATTCTAATTTCAAGCCTAAAAATATTTTAATAGGACTAGAAAAAAATGCCATTTAAAGGGTTAAAGAAAATAACTTAAATATTCAAATTTGAATGTAGTTGACTATGATATGGACCGCTATCTACTTCTAGGCTATTTTGATATTTACCAAGTTTGTCTTAAATATATTTAGTTTGTACCTTAATTCAAATGAAATCCACACAAAAGTTTGCATTACTTTCAACAATGCAAGCTTTTTCTTAAATTTTCAATTTCGTATTTCGGTATGATTTTTGTTCTTAAAAAATCAAAATGAAACTAAAAACAGCCTGTTTGTTCAAATAATGAAAAATGCACTGTTCAGTTTAATTTCTAAATTAAATCTGCATTTCCTTTCATTTCGCTCCATATCGGAGTAGAAAATATTTTTTTCTCATTTCTTTTTAAGATATGATAAAAGTAATCTTTTTTTGTCACAAGAAAAGGGAATTCCAATTATCGCCAGCGCATTTGCGTTCATTCGTTTAAAGGTAGAAATGCATTGATTTTTCTTACACTTAATATATCGTAGGAATGGCATTACCTATCTCGATCTGATTGAATCTATTTAAATGTTACACGTATGTTTTTTTAAAAAAAATGGGATGAATTGTAACATTTCTTTTTAAATTTTGAAAAACCTTCAAATGGAACGGAATGAAAGGAAATATTTTATTTCCTTTCGACTTTTACTTTTTTTTCATATATTTTTTTCATTAATTTCTTTTATCGTAACTCTTTGCTTGAAGGCATATGAAAAAGATATGAAATAACAGGAAAGATATTAAAAATGTGCATTGAAAAACGATACAATGTATGTGTAGCTAGTGTATTGATTTTAGAGAATTATTGTAAATATTCTATTGCACATGCTTTTTGAAATGGATATTCAATGGAAAGATAGGATTTTTTGTATGAAAATGAAAAAGGTTTTTCTCCCTTAAAAGGGAGAAAGTATGCAAAGTTAAGTATTTTAATTTTCACCAGAGGTGCAAGCTATTCAATTCATTTATAAAAACTTGCATTTCAAATGTTTCAAGCTTCCCAATTATTTGACGAATTTTTCAAAATTGTCTTAGTCCGTGAAAAAGCTGTGAAGTGTAAGTAATAAAGGATTATTTGTTATCGATAATTATATTATGTAAAGGATTATTTATATTATATTATTTAAAGGATTATTTATGATATTGATATTTTAAACTTTATTTGCACTCCTAATTTACAGTGGTGATATGACAGAATGAGGCTGTTGCAAAAAATGTTAGAGGAACACCTCATTTTTAACCCTTTCAAATCCATTTTTCTTGGAAAAGGATATTGATTTATAAATCCACTACAACAAATATTGAGTATTAATCCTCTGCTGTTTTTAGTAAATTAAAAAAAAAAATATTTCCCCAGTAAATCATCAAAAGATAACCACCTTTGCTCAAGTAAAAATCTTCTTAAAATGATTTTGAAAAAGAATAAACTCACCTGAAAATAAGCTGCAAGAGAGATTTCACGCATTTTAACCTTGTTTAAATTTAATGGGTGAAAATGTTGATTCTTCTGAAATTTATAAGTCATACCAGCTGTATGATTTCCGCCTCCAATAAATTTAACGCGCACCAAAACGAAATCATTCTATAATGCCAAACTCTATCCTCAGAACTAAACTATAAGTTTCGCAACTTTTTAAAACTCCTTAAAAAAAGAGAGATGTGTGTATATATTTGAGAGAAATGATTTGTTATTCAAGCCAATATCATAAATTGAAAATATATCAGATTAAAATTTATGTTTGAATTGAACAAAGAAAATAAATTACAGTTCGTTTGGGGGAAAATATTACGTGTAATATTGATTTATTACTTTCTGATTTAAAAATATAATGTCGAACAATAAGAATCGATAATTTGAAGAAAAAAAATATTTGAGATATTATACTGGTGCCAGTGTGTTGCCAGAAAATGGAAAATTAATAAATTTTATGCAGTATAGAAATATATTTTTCCAGCAGTAACGATTTTAATAGATGTTAATAAATAAAAAGATAAATATTTCACCATAATTAACTATTTGTTTATTACAAATGCTATTATTATGATTTTTCTTACTAAAGCAAATTTAAATTCCCCAACATGTAATCATTTCTATGACATAATTAAGAATTGTGACTTATCCTTTACGCATTGCAACCAATTATCACCACAATCGCGTAGTACGGAAGAGAGAAAAGGTAAAATCCTAGGGACTTTGACGGTTCTGCCTTAAATTTTATTATAAATCATTATTCTTTCAGCGATAACCTTTTTTGCTAATACAAAATTTAAAACATTTTAATAATAACTTAGTTTGCTAAAGCATCAGAAGAATCATCATTTACATATTTATACACTTGCTTCATTTTATTAAAGACTAGATTTGCAATTGATTTTACATTTGCCTCTTGATTTTCTAACTTTAATGCACCATATTAATAATTTAAAATTTTTTTTTATTAGATTAATCGACAGTTTTATTAAATTCTAGTACCATATGATTCGCATCACCAGGAAAAAACGGATTTGAGGCTGGATAATATCCATTTTAAGGAATTAGAAATTAAAAGATAAATTAGAAATTATTTAATTCAAAATTTATTTTTTGGTAAATAAAGATGTTTTCGAGAATTCTGATAGGTTATTCGTATTTTTAATGGAAGCTGTCTCAAGTAAACTGTCACAAGTAAATTCTCGCCGCCAATTTAACATGATAAATACAATTAAAGTGCTAATTTAAATAGGTTATTTGGAAATAAAATCTTCAATGTTTTGTAACTACAATTATATTGGTTAGTAGTTGCTTTGGATAGTTCATTTTCTTACTAATGCATCATCTTTGTGTTCTCAAACATTGGATAATTTTTAAGATAACTTTGGGGCGCAATTATTTTAATATTTTCAAAAAAATATCTCTAATTTTATCGATAATTTGATTAAATTTTGATTTCATATGTGGCGTCACATAGGAAAAGGAAAGGATTTTGAAATTGCATAATTTAATGATGGATTTAAAAAATTACAAATGGTTTTTATTTGTATTTTAGTCATTTATTATTATTGTAATTAAGTCATGAAAATGTGTTTGAAAAATGTATTAAATGTACTCGCATATTATCCATAACGGAAGTTGCCATAACAAGTAGACACGAAATACAGTGTTAAAAGAAGCAGATACTTTTTTATTTTTCCAGACCATTCCTGAAGCATTATTTTTGATTTGTGGTCGCGCCCTAATCACAAGTTTTGTGTATAAAAATCCCTTATGCCAGCAATAACTTATCTTTATTACTTTACTCAGCTATATCTGTTATTTATGTTTTCGCTGACATTGTCGGCTGCTATTCGTTTTCGGCGTGACAAGTTTCCAAGTCTATTTTTTTCTCCACTCCTTTCCCACTTTTATACGTTGGTCAGAGAAATACAATGGCGACGTTAAGTGACAGCGAGAAAGAAAATGCATATTTCACTTTCCGAAGAATGCTGGACGAAAGAAAAAAATAAATACAACCTTTCAAAATAATTGCTCAAAATATGTCAAAAGCAAAAGCTTATAAATAATTGCTTGTAAGTAATGTTTTAAATGTCTTTCTCATCTCGGACTCCACCTTGAATTATTTTGATTTTGATGAGACTGAGGAAAATAAGTTGAATTCCACTCGCATTATGGGATGAGGACTCCTCCTTAATATTTTAATTTGGAATTTACTGTTCATTTGTAAGTGGAAAAAAAAAGAATAAAACGTCTTCACAAAATTTAATTGATTGATGCAAAAAGGTCCGCATTGGTGTCTTTATTTGTTTATAAAATGGTGATTCTTATTACAAATTTTTTTTAGAAACTATGGATGAAAAGAGAAATAAAATCCCTAAGGCTTGGTCAATATTTCTTGTTCTATAATAAGCCTTGTAACAATTTTCATAGGTATATATTGTAGCAGCTTTTCAGTGGAAATTTTGGGTATTTTGCAGATTTTTACAATGCTCAGCACAATGCTTTTTTTTAATGATCAATTTAGTTTCGAATCTTTCAGTTAAACGATATGATTGATTTTAGTTATTGTTTTTTTTTTCAATGACTCAATGTAAATATGATTTCAGTTATTTTAAATTATTTAAGAAAAGCATTAAAGTTATAAAAAAATTAACTAATTATTAGTTACTAATTTCATTAATATCAGATAAAATTTTATGGAAAATTGTAATAAATTTGCAAAAAATTTAACACTAAAAATTATTATTTTAAACACACGTCACGTAAAAAATATACAATTAAAGAATTGATATTTCTACATATTTTATAGTAATTGTTGATATTTTATTTCATAATGAATCCAGTTACTTAATGAAAAAACACTTTGTAGTCCTAATTCATTATAATTCATACTCATTTCTACAAATTTATTTATACGACAACTAGTATAAATCCATCCTAAATGGTCTTCCCGAACTATTCTGGTATATCCTCAAATAAAGATGTTATCCGTCTCGCACTACATGAAATTTCAAATCGTATTTAAGGCCGCTAAAGTCTTGCATGCCACTGACAAACAGTTTCGAAGTTATAATCTTTGGCGTGACTTTGGGATTTTAAGAAAATCCATCGTGTTTTTTGACGATTAATCACTTGTTTCATAGTATCCAAAAGTCATATTTGTTTTTAAAAAAATATTTTTTTTAATGATTGTAACCAAAATTTAAAGCAGAACTGCAAATGCAGTTACAAAATAACATACAAAATGTGATATATATGAATAGGAATATTTTGGAGTAATTCACTTTCCCTTGCAGAAGTATAGAACAGGCAGAAAGTTGATTCATGTATTTAGTTTCTTTCAAATTTTAAAGGCATCTACCCATTAGATGTAAAGCCTGCGTGACAAATTTTATCCATCTAGCTCTTTTTGTTTTGTAGTTGTAAATTATAAACTGTTTCTCTTTAAATTATAAATTTTCTCTCGGTGTGTTTACCCATTTGTCATTTCTGAGTGATAACATCTTAAAATACTATTATACGATAATAAATATTTCATCATTTTAAAAGTCAAACTTTTTTATAATATCTAAAACAATTAATTGTTTAATAGTCTTGGTAATTTCAGAAATTATAGGTAATTCTGGTAATCTTAGAAAATATTTCTATAGAATTTTTCTACAATATTTCTCAATGTTACAATGGTAATTAAATAATTTCCGTTTCTTAAACAAATATTTAAACGGATGTTTTTCTTGCGTGGTAATCTAGTAAGTTAAGATTGTGCTTATTCCTTTTCTTGTTATTTTTGTGATGTTAAAATAGTTTTTATATATTTATTTTTTATGCGTAAAAGAATGTAATTAAACCATTTTACAGTTTTTCTTTAGAAAATCCCTTTATGGTAAATTTTTCCAGCTTAAGTATTATATTCAGTAACCGAGTAATATTTAAAGCTCTCTCGATTCTACTAAATTTAGTATGCTAAATATTTTTATACAGAGCTCTAAGCTATTATTATATAGCTACGGTGAATAATTATTCAAGACATTCTAGTGTAACTAGTATGGTGAATAATTACTCTGGATTTTCTACTATACATTTAAAAATAATCTTCAGCATAGCCAAGAGGCTATTTTACTTGCTCATGTATTATAAATACATATGGATGGAATTTGTTTCTAAAATTTAATATACCTCATCTTAAGTGTACGTATAAAACAATTTTCCAAAATATGCTTTTGCATGGTAAAATCAAGGAAGTTCTATTCAAAATGTCATTAAAATATATCATGTAGCAACAAATGTTAATTTTTTATATATAAACAAGTAATATATAAAGAAATGTTTAAGTCAATTCCTACTTAATTTTTTATTTTAGTTACTTTTTATTAAATAATTACAATCAATATAAATATGTATATACATATGGCAGAATTACAATATTAAGTGGCAAAATAGAGCTTGGTCACCATTTGGCGACGGATTTTGTGACTTTGGCGACCAAATAGAAATTACTAGACACATTTAATTACTATTCGAAAAAAAAACTGTTTTAACATCAAGTGTCATCCACTACAAGTTTAAAAAAAATGTATTTGAACTTGAGTGGATGAATAAAAAGTATTTTATTAACGATTGAAAATTTGAACAAATATATAGTGCGCTAATACTAGGAATTGAAGAAAAATATTTACTTTCTTTAATAAGAAACATAAATTCTGTTTTTTGACATTATTGCTTATTTTAAATAAGTTTCTTTTTTGTCAATCTTCTATTAATTTTAAATAACATTTATATTTTCTGGGAATGCCCTACTTTTGAATAATATTCTTATTATGGCCTTTTCCCCATGTTTTTTTCTAAATAATATTTGCGATTCTATAGAATGCATTATTATATAAGAATCCCCAAGGAAAGTATATAGTAATTTTCATAATTCATAATTCGCCTAAGTATGCCCAGAGTTCTATTGAAAATCTAGATATTTTACAGTTGGCCAGGGTTTCATACATTACCTTTAAAACAGTTTTTGACATTCAAGGTCACATAATGATATTAATGTGACCTGGAATTGAATTAATTCAAGGTCACATTGAAAATGCAATTAAAGACCTTTTACAGTATATAATTATTTTTTTAAGACGACACAAAATTAAATACTATGTTATATGAAAAATAACGTTAATCATGCAAAATCAATTCATGCTTATATGATATCTATAAATTGTGACTAGAGTTTATTTTCCATTTGCATCTTGCAATACAAAAAAAAGTCGCATCACAGCATAGAATAAAATTATGCACAATTATATTGATCATGTGACTAAAAAACATTGGTGTTGATTTATACGATATTTAATTTCAGTATGAAATATATATAACAAGCAAGATTTGATTGGCAGCTTTTTCCCCCTGAGATGGATATTAAATATATAATAGTTCCACGCTGATAAATTATGCAACAGCTTAATTTTAATATTTCGAAGTTAAGTTTTTATGCGAAGTGGAACATATTTAGGCGTACAATTACATTTGTTTGTAAAGCTATGCTATACGATAATATATGACGAAAATTATTATTTTACTATTATCTTTTTACTTTTTCAATATTTTTTTTTCATAACATTAGTACCATTTTCAAAGTCCTTTCATATCTTAAAGACAAGAAGAAAATAAATGATGCTTCTAGTAGTTCCGGTAGAAAAATATAATTTAATTTGCAACAAATTTGTGAAGAAATTAAATTGAAATAGCTCTATCGTTTACTAAGGAATTAAAGTATTTATAGATCGAATTATCTTTTTTCAGATTCAATGTCTTTTAATATTTATAAGTTTCTAAAAAATTGCAAGAATAATTTTTGTTAATTGAATAATTTTCGAACTATCAAATTATTTTTTAATTCTGAATATACTTTTAACCGAATGGTTCAATTTTTTACTTTTCCCAGAAGAAAGACTTGAAAGCTTCTAATTGTATTCATTATGCATAACAGCACAGAAAGATAATTAATCTATTTTCGAGTCATGGAAAAGAAAGATGCAGCATATAAATGGAAGATTATTAAATGCAATTTAGTGTTCTTTTTTGATGCAGTATTGAAGACCCCCCCCCTCCCCTTTATTTAAGGAAAATACTAAATAAAGAATTTAATCCACAAATGTCTTTCAAATGAAGATAATTATTTTAAAATCAAATTAACGTATAAGCAGATTAATATGTCTGGAGAAACTATTACGTAAGTAAACTTGGAAAACATTTTTTAAAAGTATTTTTAAATTCTATTGTTTTATTATGAATAGTTTTCAGCTTAAAATATTTAAAAACGATATTAGGTAAAAATAAGGTATTCTTTATCAATATGCTTTAAAATTAATGTAACTTTTAGAATTTCCTAGACATGCTTATTTTAAGATTGCTTAAAGACAGACTATATCTAACTATTTATAAAAGCACGATATTTAATAAAATGATGCTACTCTAATTTAAATGTTTGGAGTCGAGCTTTCCTAATTTTTTCACGGACCACGCTTTGTCTATTATAAAATCTAATATTCGGAACTCGAAATTAATGAAACGCTGGTAATTTGAATAAATTGATAACAGTATGAATTATATCCATTTAATAACAGCTCGCTTACTAATAATTTAAAAAGCTAAGTGTGAAATATCTTGGGAGTAACTCTTCGTTTCCATGATAGATGAGGTAAAATTTGCTGCTTCTTCTAATCGAAGACTAGATTCGTTATATTAATAGACAGGAGAAATATACCTCGCAATATTTGCGCGCAATTTTCTCGTTTAAATGAAATTTCTTTTAAGAATATAATCCTTCAAAGCACTTCCTTTGTCAAGAAACTTAAGATTTTCAGAAAGATGACAAGAAATAATATTGCGAATAAGGATAGAAATAAATGATAGGGGTGAAAAAATATTATGTATTTGGAATAAGCAGCGTAAATAATGGAGAAAATTTCAGAAAATATGTTGGAAGTTTTGTGTAATCTGTTCGCCTTTTTTCTAAACGAAGCTAATTTTCTTTTTTAAAAAAAAAAAAACATTGAGTACTTTTTATAGTTCTTCAAGGAGTTGTTTGAAAGGCAAAGAAAAAAGGTATTTGTTGAATATAAACTTGTATATTTTGTGTAACAAAGAAACTGAAATTGGTATGGAATAAATGTGAATAACTGCGGATTTTTAAATAAATTTGATAATAGCTATTATGTAAAGAGAAACAATGTTTCTCTTAAATTTTTCACTACCTGAATTCGTAATCATACAGCGAAAAATAATTATATTAAATCTTTTGATTAAATGATCATAATTCATGTTAAATTGAAGAAAGGGATTTGCAAGCTTAATAATATTTATATTGTTAGGAATCTGGAATATTGTTTCTCTACATAGTTCGTTTTATTGGAATGAAAAGTGATTTACAGATACTGAATATATGTCAATTCAACATTTGACAAAAATTAATGTTCTGCAAACTACAAGAATTTTGGTTGTTTCTATATATATATATATATATATATATATATATATATATATATATATATATATATATATATATATATATATAATATTAAATGTCCTTTAAAAAATTTACATGAATATGAGCTGAAACGATTGTATCATTTTTTGTGAATTGGTGAGGCTAAACACTCCTCATTCTGCCATTTTTCATTTCCTATTTGCTTGTGTGTTTTGATTCCAGTAAGTGTTCTTTGTATACACAGCGGCTTTGTTTTTTTTACTTGTACTTTGTTTTTCCTGGAGGAATAATTCGTCATTATCTGTTGAGTTTTCGGCAAATTTGGAAATTTCACACGCCGGATAGTTTTAAGAAACGATATTCTTTAATGTTATATATAATCAGTGAAAGTGTTCTCCCAATGCGTTGAATTAATGACAAGTTTTGTGATGCACTGACCAATGGAGCAATTAAGTGTTGATGCTATGCATTTTCCATTCCAACGATTGAGTCAAAAATTTTGTACAAATTAAAAAGTTAATAAGATTACATAAGTTTCATTTTATCAAATGCATTGGATATTTGAACTATTGCATTGGCCCACTATTTGACAGAACGAGTCGAACTTTCGTTGCAAATCTGCAAATAAATGATAAATTCGTAATTTTTCATGAATCTAGCTACTGTCATTTATTAGTTCCCGTGCTCCTAAAAAGAAAAGTGAATGCAAGGATTTTGAATAATAATAAGCAGATAAATGATTTCTCACCCTATTCAGTCTTTTCTCCCTTGTAATTACGAGGCTAATTGTCGTGTGTTCCTCTCATTAGAAATAAACTAATTGCCCCATACGCAGTGGTAATAAAGAAAGGGAAATTCAAATTATTTTCAAGATGAGTAGATCTCTTAGAGCAATATGTACGCTAATGACTTTAAAATGAACTGCTTTGTCAATCTTTATACAAAGAAAATTATTTTTGACACTGCGGCTATACAATTTTTAAAAGGAGAAAAAATAAAATGATTAATTAGTTTTAATTTAGTAGCGAATGTTAATTTTAATCTAATGTTTTCAGTGTATCTAATATACAAAATGGAATTTTTGTTTTATGCGCTTCCATACAGTTCCGATAGCGATAAAATTTTGCCAACTTATATCTTGCACGAGTCTTATAGGCATAGTTCAATTACTAGCATTTATTTTGAACATAATAAAATTTACAAACAAATCGTTTCATACATTTCTATTCACTATTATTTTATAATTGAGAGTTGACAAAAGACATACAGCGCATGTAATTCGGAGTTAATCGCACATACATCAAACAGAATAAAATTATCGATACCAAACAATGTGAATGAAAAGAAACCGAAAATATTCAGTGCAAGCGCTAATTTTTTTTTCGTCAATGAATAGCATCTTTATAGCAGACCCCATTAGTTTAAGTCAGAAGATCGCGTGTTATACGACTGGCCGAAACAAGATCATAAATGCTCTCCAATTTTCAAGGTTCATTTGTGGTTGCTCTCCCAGTCGGGGCCGTATGCTGCGAGATCAAATCTACAACAGCAGGTAACGAATTTTTGAAAATTGTCCATGTAGAGCATTTTCGTACTTGTTGCAAACGAGATGCACCAATCATCGAAGATGATAGCTTGGAGGAAGAGAGTGAATCCACTGCAGAAATGCAAGATCCAGCAGATGACTTAGATGTTACTGATTGAACTGGACTCTCATCGCGCCGATATAGTTTTTACTTGGACAATAACTCATTAAACAATTAAATGTTTTAATCGCTTCAATTTAAGATTTGTGACTGTCTAAATTTTGCATTGAGCGGAGCCGAATGTAAGGTTCACATTTACGTTTCATGTTATTTCTGTATTCATAGTGTGTGTGTGTGTCAATAAAGAGACTTTTTACTTTTAAGTTCGTTTTATTCTCTCACTCGGAAGGCAGGCATGATTACGTCCGCCACAGCACGTTGCAAAAGCAGAAGTCGGGCAGAAGCGCAAAATAAATTATCCCTCGTCTTATATAATATGGATAGTAAAAATATATTTTTTACAGTGACAATATATTAAGATTCTGGTAGGGAGTTCTGATGCATGTCAATCACAAGTAAGTTAAACACATGAATCTTTCCAAAAAGAATGTGCTTATTGGACATTTTTCAAACCCTTCACGCTGAGCGTGAGAATGTGTCGGTGTTTAGCCGATTCAGCAATTTTATAAAGCTTCTCTTGAATTAATTAAGCAGACAGTGGAATTGTATCAGGAAATAAGAGAATATATTAGAATGAAGTTACTATGGGCTAAATTAAGATAAAACCTTGGAAATTAATTAAATTGAAATTAGAGTTTAAAATATCATTACATATATGATGTAAATTTTCCAGTGCAAACCGAAATCTTTCTATTTATTCAGTCAATCGACAAACGATATTTCGGTTATATGGACGTAAATCGTGTTAATTGCTTCGTTCAAAAATGTCTTCCAAATGTTCGTCACTTAGTAGATCTACAAAGGAAGCACGTAGAAATAAGCGAATTCGAGCTTCTTAAACAAAATGAGGAATCGCAATTCAAGTGATTCAGAATCTCGAGCTCAACGCGCGGCAAGAATAGAAAGTCAACTTTTATGTGACACACGTGCATCAGAAGCAGAAAATCAATCTACGGCAAGAATCGACTCAACTATTTATAGCAGAAAGTCGAATGCAGAAGGTGTGCTCATTCCACGCATTCCCATTATTCCCATCGACAATACCTTTCGATTTCAAACGACTGTAGATCCCCGTTCGATTTGCATTCTTAATTACCATCAACAAGAAACAAGATCAATCTCCAAGTGCGGATTGAGCCTAGAAAACCCATGCCTTTCACATGGATAGATGTAATTTGAATACCCACGAGTCGGACAGCCAGGAAATTTGATTTTGCTGAAGACGGAAAAACAAATATTGTTTACCTTAAAGCACTTGAATATTTTTATACTTCTATAGAATATTTATTATATTGAATATTTTTATACTCTTATAGAATATTTTTTATACTTCTTTATATATCATTCAGTTGCAATGAATGTATTCATTGTTGACAAGAAAATAAATCACTTTCTATCATTCCGAATTAAAGAGATTGAAATTTGATATAGCTAACGATTATTTCCAAAATTATTTCTTCTGCGGCAGCAGTGCACCAAGTACTAACTAGTTTTATACAAAATATAATTTGAAAATTAAATATTTTATGAAAAAGAATATAAAATTTTACAAAGTAAAGGATTGCAAGATATTTGTCAGATGACATCTGGCAGTTATTATATACGTAACTTTACATACTTATACATATTGCATTTTATTCATGGCACACGTGTTTTGTTTTTAAATTAACTTCACTTTTTTCGAGTTGGCAAAAAGAAACTTTTCCATCGATTTTTAACAATCTTCCTTATTTACGAGAAATTAAAAATCTCAAACTTTGATCTCCTAGATAGTATATTGTAAAATTTTTGGAAATTAATAATTTATCGTTTAATTTAATTCCGTGCAAGCTCTACCACCTTATAATATGGGTCGCGGTGGCCTGGTGGTAAAGTCTTGGCTTTGGAAGGGTTTCATGTTCGATACAAAATTCCACAGAAGAACAATCGTGTAAGCCGGTCTGGTGCACGTTAAATCTGTCAAGGCCAAACACCCCCCCCCCTTTAGCGTGGCGTGGAGGTTTGGAGGGGGGATGCCAGCTTGGGTGACATCCTCGTCTCTGACCAAGGTTTAAAATTACGATGTCCGTCCCAAAATAGTCCTAGTGTTGCTTTAAAACGAGACGTTAATGTAACTAAACTAAAAAAAATAAACTAAATCACCTTATAATGAATCACAATTCCAGATTTATAATTAAAAATAAACTAAGTCAATAATTAAAATAAAAACCTCTCTTAAATCTGTTTTTATTTAATGTATTTACCAATAGTTTAAATTTAGTATCAGCAGCTCTAAATTCCATTTAATTGTGATGAAAAAGATAATTAGCTGAAATTCTAAAAATGGTAGAAAAAAATATCAAAGAGGTGATTATTAGAAGCGATTTCTCTAATTGATTGCGGCACTCGTTAAGAAAAGCCATCAGTGATTAAATAGAGTAAAATTAAAGGTCACAAATTAATTGGACGCTTAATCCCTTGGGTTATGAGACTTCTTTTCAAAGAATTCTTGGTTCGATTAAGTGATTTGAAGACGGAAAAAAAACTTTTGTAATATTTTAATATTTGTTTAATTAAGGAAATTTTTGTAAAACTTTTAAAATAAGGTGTTTTTTTTTACTTCATTGAAGTTGCCATGACACGTTTGTGGGAAAAATCTATACTTTCGTATATTGTTATAGAAAATGGTGATTTTGTAGAGTTGAAGGAATTAAAAAGTGAAAGTTTAAGCAGTGAAGTTCAATATATAATTTTCCCTAGTGTTTCAAAATATTAAAATATGCAAAGATTGGTTTAACGAACAATCAAAAACGTCGTTTACTAAACAATCGCAAAAAAATTCGTATTTTATGCATATCAAAATAAAGTTTGTTTTGTATTATTTTATTGATAATGTCCCTTACTTTATTTGAATCCCAGATTCTACTCAATAAAATAGATATTCTTAACAAAAGTAAGAAGATAACAATTTCTTATATCAATATCTTTTTATTTATGGAATATTACAACAGCGTTGCCACTTTCGCTAAACTAAAAGAAAATTGTAACTGTTGCCATTCGCTTAAAATTTTGAGTTACAAACTTAAATACAACAATATTGAAGATCAAAAAAAATATCTTTTTATTAATACTAATGTTTTAACCAATAAATTTCTATTTTTATTGATTTTAAAAAAAATAATGTACCATATTTATTAGCAGTATATATATATATATATATATATATATATACAAATTTTGCCGTTTAATTTTTGGATATATTGATTGGTATGGAAGCAAATTCCTTTGCTGGTCCTATAAAACCAAGAATAGTAAGAACTGGAACAAATTTCCTTTTCATATTTTCGCACTCGCAAATTAAGAGTGATTTAGGATTAAGCAGCAGTAAGCTAAGTTTTGAATAGTTTTATGCTTTATACATTTAAATCTGTGAACTTAATAAAGCAACCCACAAATATTCAAATTCAAATGATACTAGTAAAAGTTAGAAGTGAATGCTCAAAATGCTATCAATAATAAAAGAAATATTCATCATATATAGTGTGTAACAATAAAAGGTAAAAAAAATTTCAAAAAATATGTGAAAAAAGAATATTTTAGATTAACAATATATTTTTCCGTTAGAGATATAGGACAGTCATAACCAACTAAAATGTTAGATAATTTCGAAGAGGAATTTTGATTCTATGCATAGTCTAAACAAAACTATACGTATTTATCAATTTTCCTCCGATGAAAGACATCTTATCGATAAAGAAATTACTCATCAATGTCTGGTATAAAACAATTAAATTAGGGTTAATTACACATTTTTATTATAGAATAATTTTTTTAATCATTTATAGAATTATGCAAATTTCAATAGTTATTAGCAAATGCATTGGAAAATAGTTTTAATAACAAGACATTCGAGAATTTCATTAAATCTCAACACGATTAAGAAAGCCAAGAGGAAATATTTCTCAAATAAAAATTGTTATAACTAAAAAACCTTAATCATATTGGAGAATCTTTTCCACCAGAATTAAAAGCTAATTTTGAAAGTAAGGTTCTAGTAAAGGCTGTGAAAAAAATTTGTTTCGACTTGAATTATTAAAAGACTATTTATACCTTAGGTATTTATCCAATTGAAAACTATTTCTATCCCCATTTTCTATTTTTCATAGTTAGTTTATTTTTGCTTGTTTATAGTTATATAATTTAGTTTCATTGCGGATTGTTATTTTTTAAAAAAATGATATTTCATTAATAAAATGTGTGGATTAGAGAAAATACAAGTGAAAGATAGTAAATAATGAATGTTTTTTTAATCTGAAAGTAGCATTCAGTTTCATTTTATAACGTATGGTTTTTGACATAGATGATTTTTGTAATCTTTAAGAATATTTAGTTAAATATATTTATTATTATAACTTGCTATAAAACAAAGGATGAAACTTAATAAGTTAACGTGTTAGAAATTATATTCTTCGTTTAAATAGTTGTAAAATGAATAACATTAATAAATCAATTAAGTACTAATTCAATCTAAATATATCACTCTTATATTTTGAATTCGATTAATTATTATTCATCTATTTTGTTACATAAGTACAGGATGGTGCATATGTGGTTTAGTGGATCTTGAATTTCAAATTGCCCTTTCAATTATTTAAACCGGCGTCCTGGCATAGGGGTAGCACGTTTTCCTCGTGACCTGGTCTTCTTGGGTTCGAGTCTCGTTTCGGGCATGGTTGTTCTTCATGTGTTCTGTGAGATGTGTGAATGTGCCCCCCTGTAAAAAAGAGTTGTGCAAGCGAATGTGTTGTGTGAGTAGCTAAGACGTACTTTTGGCACTAGTTGGCGTTACTAAAACAAGACTCTTCCTTGGATAAAAAAATCGCTGACTTCGTCAGCGAGCTTGTCCATGGAAAGTGCCATTATAAACAACAACAATTATTTATTCTTAAGTTACGTCACTTTAAATTTCATACACTATGTACAGGAAATTTGTTTTGGGAGTAAATTATTAATCTACTCCGGCGTCTTGAATTCGTATGTTCCGTTGCATATCGCACAAGAAAAGTAGAGCTTACATCAATTATAAGACGGCGCACCAGCGTCTTGGCCTAGAGGTCCTTCCTTCTCGTGATATGGGCATCCCGGGTTCGAATCCTCGTTCGGAGATGGTTGTTCTTTACCCTGTGTTGTGTCTAGCCCCTGTAAAAAGGGTTTTGAAAGCGAGTGTGTCATCTTCATCTGAGCTAGAAGTCACTTCTGCCCTCGGCTGCTCAGGGATCTTTACCCTCAAAAGCTACTGCGCAGACTCAGCTTAAATAAATAATAACATAATATGACGATCAACAGTGTCATTTATAGGAACACAAATCTGTAACAAGTGATGTTACTTAAGATGATACCTACCGCCCCACTGGTAGGCAGCATCATTTTATTTGTAAATTTTGAGTTTTTACCCAAAGAAACGAACATTCGTCCATGTCCTAATTCTACCATTTTCTGTGTAAAGAGTAATTATAAAGGTATCAACCCCGTTTTGTGCAAAACTGCCTGATGTATCTCAATAATAGAGTCGTTATGAATGCAGCTTATAAAATTACTTTTCCATCCCGTACAGTTTGCGCCCTATCATCAAATGTATAGTTAACATAACTATGCCATCGCAGTTACACCTTCTACGAAAGAGCGCCTCTCTTACTCTCTGGTAATTTCTTATCCCCCATATTTTAGTAATTTCTTTAGCATTTTGAATACATGTACCTTTTGTAAATGGTCACTGAAAGTAAGATACTAACAAGTGGCTGAAACAAAATTAAGTACTTTCGCATGTGTTCTTAACCTGAGCAGTCCTTTAAAAATATTTTCATTGCATCAGATCAAATATGATTAAGATTTTCCCATTTTAGACCTTTAAACTGTTATTAAACTGAAACTTTATATCAGAAAGTAATCTTCAAAACCTGTAGTAAAATTTTATTGATGGTTGCAACTTAAATGGTGCACACAAAACATTGATCATTTGAGTTCTAATTGAAAGCTTTACCTGCGACAACATACTGGACTTTTCTTGACTGGTTAGATGACTTACGGAAGGACTAGATGAATTCTAGTTTACAAAGGAAAGCGATTAGCACCACTGATATATGGACAGGCAAGGGCAAGTTATGGTAGAAATGGAAAAATTAAATATCAAATAGAAATCATACTGAAGAGCACTAAGAATGAAATATAATTTTATCTTTAAGGTGTATGTACACACTTGAAATTTCGAAAATCGTTCAAAATATTGAATATTTTTTTTTATTGCTTAATAATGTTCTCTATTCCTTTAGCTTTCAAACAATACCAAGATGTTGTCAATATTCGAAATATTTCTCGAGTTATAATTATTTTTCTTGAGGTGCTTTCATTAAAAACACTAGTTAAGGTGTTTTTAAAACTCATTTTATGAAGAATATTTTTCCACTATGTTGTTCATTCAAACAATCATAACTCAACAAGAAATTAACCAAATACAGTTATTTATACATCAAAATAATCTGTATGAAATAGTGGTTGTTTTGTGCCTCAATCAAAGCTATATTTATAGAAATAAATTTTTAATAGCTGTTTAAAAGTTAAAATTACAGAGAAAATCCCGCTTTTTCTATTCATCGTTAATGAAAAAATTGTTTTAAAAAAACTATCCATTTTTATAACTTTTTTGAGGCAGACAACATCAAGACTAATATCAGGCATCTTTTCCAACTAGAATTGTGTCTGTACAAATTAGAATTTGAGATATCATGTTTCAAAAAATAGGCTAATTGGCTCATTAAATATTATTTAATTAATTAATAATTAGTGTTATATGGCGTTTTCTCACCGAAATGAGTTTAAACATATATTAATAACCTACTGGGAAAAAACAGGATTTTTAAAGTTAAAATTTAAAAAAAAAAAATCTTCAAGTGTGTACGTACACCTTAAAGAAATTCTAAACAGTTTTCGACCGATTGCATGACTTTCCTAAGAAAACGATTGAGACTGTTGTATGGTTTCAAGCTAAAAAGCTTGAAAAAGCTACAAGTGTCAAAGCAAGAAATGACTATTATCTAATAATTCTCATTCAAAAGTATAAAATTTCAGTAAGAATTAGATAACCACCCAAATGTTCTGAGTAAGTATTGTAAAAAAAAAAAAAATCATCATATTTGAAGGAATTAATTTATCTTGGAAGGCATTAGAAGTATCTTCCTAAAGAAGTTATTAAAAAGATGCACTATTAAAATTTATTTAACACATATAATTTTCTCAAATTCTTTTATATTTCATAATATTAATTTTTATAGAAAATTTTTTCAATAGCTTTGCTTGATACTTTTTCTTTAGTCTTTATATGTACTATACAATATAGTACATATAGACTTTTCTTAATAGCCACTACTTTTCTAACTCAATGAAATTTCATTTAAACATAGCACCCCAAATGAAAGAATGGAACGCAGTTATTGCTAGAATCCTCTCAATTTATCAACAGGTTTCATCTCATAAAATTGTCAGTCATAAATTGGATGTAATCAGTTTCATATAGCTTTTATTACGCTTAAAAAACTCGAATGAAAAATATGGAATCACATCAAAGATCTAATACTTAATGTAGGTACAAAAAAAAATACAATGTAGCAGATTTAAACATGCTTTTCCAAGTCTTGCGTTCTAAAGAAAGCAACAAGACCCTAAAAAAGATCATCTTTCTTTTGTGTTCTTATAAAAAAAAATACTTCGACGGAAAACTCCATTCATAGACTTCCGTTACAAAAATACTAAATGACATCGAATGTTCAGGATTACTTTTTCCTTGATATAGAAAGTTTTTTTCAGGGTAATACTACCTTTAATACGTCTGTACGATATACGTAATCTGAGTGTCATTTTCATTTCCTGTTCACGATTCCGATTCTTGTAATCGATATCTTTTATTTTTAGCTGCACGCTGCAAACGATAGTCATTTCAAGTCGTTATATTTTAATGCCGATATGCGATTTCGATGAACAGGCGTGGGGAATAAAAATGCACACAAGAAGTTTACTTTAAATGCCAAATGGTCATTGGAATCATAAAAATGAGTTTTATTTTTGGAATTGTCTTTTTTTATAAAATTCTCAAAAGGTGCAAAATGAAGCGCAAATAGTTAAGTTAAATATATCCGGAAAAAATTGTTATAATGCAAGAAAAGAGATGTAATGAAAAAATTAAATTATCAGTTTTTAACTGAAATTATATGTATTAAAGTTATTATTTTACTTTCATGTGCATTTTACTTTCTTTTGCTCTCTTGTGCATTTTACTTTCTTTTGCTCTCTTGTGCATTTTACTTTCTTTTGCTCTCTTGTGCATTTTACTTTCTTTTGCTCTCTTGTGCATTTTACTTTCTTTTGCTCTCTTGTGCATTTTACTTTCTTTTGCTCTCTTGTGCATTTTAACAAAGACTTGCTTATTATTTTCGACTTTTATCACCTACTTGATTTCCTTGGCAAACACATGAAAGATAATTTTTCTTAAAATTCTTTCAGGAATCTACCGTTTAATAATCAAACATCAATGATTAGATTTGTTAGATCAAGTCGGATTTACTACATCCGCTATAGTTAATTTTCTCTTAAATTATGTTTTGACTTATACATCAATTATGCTAACGCTTGCTTGAAACTTGTTTGTTGGAACAAAGTTTGTTATATTGATCTTTTAATGTTAAAAGTTCAGTATAAAAAAAGATTGACTAAAATATCAAATAATCCTCTGAATCAAATAATCGTAAAACTGTACGAACATTTAGTATCTGTAAGCTATTGTTTATAAAGATTTGATCAAAGTAATGCAAATAATTTAATTCAAGCATAAATTTAATTCTTGAATAATTCTCGAACCGCATTACTTTCTTTAAACAATTTGTCATTTTCTTAAATGTATTGGGTGAATTTTTTTATTAATTTTTATTTCTCAATCGGTTAATTAGTATGCCTTTTATTATTTTTGCTCTTCAGTTAGTTGTAGAGCAAACTAAGTTCCTTAAATATTCATATTTTAAATTACCTTTGTAAGCGGTGTTATATCACAAAGATAGTGTTCTACGACAAATATATATTTTTATAATTTGGTTGAGAGTTTCTTCGTTTATCGTTGTTTATTTGTTGAATCCTTCCATTTTTAGAATTGTTTTGCAATTAAGAAACTAAAAATGGATATTTTCTTTTGTATATGAAGATTTATTCTATTATAGCAATTACAGTGATATTCGATTTATTTTTAAAAATTTGTAATCCCTTCTACAAATACGTAATAATGAACACAAATTAAAAAAATCAATTTATTTGAACTCTAAGGTTATAACTCTAAATTCAAATAATTTGTTTCTAATGAAAAAAATTTAAAAATACTTATTACATAGACGTATATATATTTGAAAAAAATATATATTCTTGAACAAAAACTTCACCATTTCTTTCCACTACATTCAGCCACATGAAAACTAGAAAATCAAAACTTCCAATGCTCTTTTCCAAGCAAACTGAAATGAACTAAGCTAGCTCGGAAGGTCAAAATCCACCTTTCTTTTTAAAAAGCTTCCAACCTGCAAAGTTGAAATCATCATTTCCGGGAAAATGCTGTTGCTTAGCAACGCTGTTCTTGCATCATTTTTGTGTTCGCTTATCCAAGCGATACACTTTCATTAAAGAAAATTATTATTGTTATTTATATTTTTCTAAATCGAGCGTTTAAAGTGAGGTCTTAAAGTAAAATATATATATATATATATATATATAATATGATGGGTGCTTTTCTGATACTGAAGTCTGGAGTTTTCATAACATATAGTATAGTTTCTTTCCAGAATATATATATATATATTGGTTTAAGTCCTTTGAAAAAGGATTTAGCACTGACTGGTGTTTAGGGTTTAAAATGTGGAAAAAAGTTTTAATGATAGAAGATGCTTTTGATTTTTCCCCGCATAAATTCCACTTTCGTTTTTACGAAATAATACTTCGTTTGCAATATTTAAATCATTCACTAAAAATGTTCGCATTCTTCAAAGATAGAGGTTAAATAGGTAATGGAATTATTATAAAGAAATAAGTGCGTGGAAATTTTTTTATTAGCTTTTTTAAAAATATAATGATGGTTCTTGATACAAATGTAAAATCAATTATCATTCGATCTTGCAAAACTTGATGAGAAAAAGTGACTTCGATGTAAAAACTATATTGAAACTGCTTTAAAATTCAAACCCTTTTTTTCCCTTCATTTGAATTCCACAGATTTGTTTTCTGTAATTTTAAAGAATTAATTCTTAAGTATAATTTTTCAGCAAGGCCGTTCATTATTTTACGCGCATGTGCGTTGCAATCATTTTAATGCATTTTCCATCAATGTTATTCTTTAAAATTAGGAGTACATTTAAAAAATATTATTCCTTGTTCCAAAATATTTATACATAGTTTGAACAATTGTAATTTCCATTTTTATGTTCTTGTAATTAATATTTAAATTGAAAAGAATCTAGATAAACTATATTGATTTCTTTCACTTGCCTCATATGTTATTATCATTGTTTATAAGGGCAGATTACTGATTCACTAACTTCAATAAACATTCATTTAGTGTTGTGGCTCTTTCTTGCTCAATTGCAGTTTTAAACTCTTCTGATGTTGTCGGTTTTCTTGCATATACTTTATCCTTAAGGTTTCATCACAAGAAAAATAATCGAGTGGCAGTAGATCTGGGAAACATACAGAATATTCTATGGTATCACTCCATCCAAGCCATTTATTTGTAAGAATTCTCATCGAGATGGATTTTGCAACAACATAATAGTATTACGATACATTTTCTTGCAAAGAAATTTCGCCATCATTCGATAGAGTATACATTTCTTAAATATCCTGTAGACTGAGGAATCTACATAACACTATCGTGCTATGAAACTCCACACTAATGATCGAATCTTTTATTTTTTTTAAAAAAAAGAATTGATTATGTTTTGTGGTTACGAGAATTTTGCAACCAAACTGGTAGATAAATTATAATTCTATTCTTCTTATTGAGGAACAAATGTTCCGAATAATTTTTATAGCAAATATTCTTATTCAATAAACTTGATTTAAATATCTCCTAAGAACACAATAATATAAATTATTTGATAAATAGCAAAGAATTGCTGAAGCCTGTCTATAATATTTATTAACGTATACCTGTTGTAAAAAAAGGAAAAGATTCCATATCAATAAAGGTGATTTGACTGGAATTTATTATTCTTTCTATTGTTCTTCATCGCTTTACGAGCTCATTTGTTACCAGTGTGAGTAATGGCGTTTTTGCCTTTTTTTATTGAACGCGCTAATCAATATTTCTTTTAATAGGGGAAAATATTAATGCTGGTGATGCTTGAGAAATGAACGTGGAAAGAAAAAAATGAGAATATCGATTATTTAAAAAAACTTTTTATTGAAATAAAAACTACGATCATAAAAATGTCAAAACGAAATGATTAAGAAAGAAGAATTAGGAAATTATTTTCTGTATTCCTAATAATTCCATGATTTAAATCTATCGTTCTAGTTCAAATAATGACCTGTTGTAAATGAAAATGCTACATCATGTTTGACTGAGTTTGTTGATTTGTTTTCAAAAATGTAACTATTAACAATAGATCAAAGTACTTTTTTCTGTTTTGTGCGTTGTAGTTGTGCGTTCAATTGTAATATATGCAGGATGTACAAATTCAAGTTATTGAAATTTTTTATTGTTATATAAAATATTCAAGTTATTGAATATTTTTATCAAGTTATTGAAATAAGTTATTTCTAATGAACTGTAGAACAAAGTATACTAAAGTTATTTTGGCCAACAGATGTTTCACATGAATTTGATAAAAAAAATAATTTAAAAAAACCCTAGGATAATTTTGAAATTATGGATCTAACGCCTTGCTTCAAATCGCGTCAGCATTTTTTTTCTTCTGTAATTCTGCCTTGGAATATTTATGGTATATTATATAGGTTTTATATATATTTTATTTTAATAAAAGTAAAATATGTCATAAAATGTGAAGAATACTTATAAAAATAAAAAATGTATAAAAATGTTTACAATTTTTAATTTAATAATTGCATGTTGTAATTATAGTTGCTAATATTATCCACTGCTGATAAATAATTGAGGGTTAGTTATTAGTTATTACAATACTTATGACACAAAATGGGCGCTGGGGTGGTCTGGTGATAATGAGGGTTTCAGGTTCAAGACCCGATTGAACCAAAGAACCATCGTGTAAGCGGGTCTGGAGCACGTTAAATCCTTCGGGGCCAGACGCCCTTCCACTGGTGTGGTGTGGTATTTAAGTTCGGAGAGAGGGTGCTAGCTCAAGTGCAGTTCTGAATTATCATCTTACTGCGGTTCAAAATTACGAGGTTCATACTCAAATAGCTCTAGTGTTTCTTTAAAACGAGACGTTAATATGTAATATGTTAATATAATAACACAAAATGTACTTATGAGAATGGGGGGGGGGGATCTTCATTTAAAGATGAATTTTCAAAAATGTATTCTTTAAGTTATTGACGCCCTGCTCCATAAGTATTACTTTTGAAAATATATGCATTAGAACTTCAAGAATTCTTAAACTTCAATCAGTTTTGAAACGAATGAAATTTTAATTTTTGCTTATCACTGAAAATTGCCTGCAATCAAATAATATAAATCGAGTCTCCCACTTTACACGTTTTGAAGTGCATTGTTATATCGTTCAATTAATTCCTAAAAATCATGTCTCCAATCGAGACGTATAACGTCATTAACTTTTATTCTTTTGATTCATCTCCCAAATCAGCAGGGACCTAAAAATCCTCAATTGCACTTAACAGATTCCCTCTTTATTGAATTACGCTAACTAGGGTGGTAAACCCGACATGAACTTCATTAAAATTCTCGCACTGCTGTCTACAAGAATCTGTCCACCTGGGAGCCGCCTTGGAAAAGAAAATAATTAATTATGGGACAGAAGGCTATTTCGCGCTCTGTGAAGTGCGCTCTAATTATCTCTTTCGCCAGTGTTTGGAAAGAAAGATTAGGAAAAGATGGAAGCGAAGATAAGTAAAAGTGATGTCTAAAAATTTAATCACAGTTTCATTAATTTGAATTATCATGGAAATGATAAAAATATATGGAAACTTAAATAATTTTGAATATTTTTTTTTTCCAAAAAAAACCCTTTTCTGAAATGAAGGGGAAAAAACGAGTAAAATATATAAAAACTGGAGAAAAATAAAAATGAAATCTACGATTGCAAATTTCAAGTTATGTGAGAACATAATTATTTTTAAGTCATTATTTGTTTTAATTAAGTCATTAACCAGTTTAAACCGATTTGAAACAATCGCGAGACTTCTCTCTCTCTAATATATGATTTTTTTAAACTTTCATTGGTAAAAGCAGGTAAAAAAAATATGTGATTTTGTATTCAAATATATAAAGGTGATGAAAATTGGCATTTGTTCTTTATTCATTGCCTACGCGATTCCGAGCCTCAAAACTCCTTAACCAAAACAAGTTCTCACATAACCTTAATGGAAAAAATACTTTTAAGCATTCATCAGATTATTGAACAACCATTACATAATACTTAAAATTTTAATGTCTTCAATTTATAGATATTAAATTTAAAAATATAAATTATTTTTATTGCTCAAGATAAAAAAAAAAAAAGTAGTCGGATATTTCATTAATTCTGTAACTTATATGAAAACAGAATAATTCTTATGTGCTACACTGTTAGGTTGTTTATCGACATTGCTCTGAATTACAATCCTGTGATATAAAATATTTTTAAGGTAAAAAACATAATTTACAGTTTTAATATAATAAAAAAAATTATGAGTGGTTTTAAAAAAATAGCGTGGTTCAATTTAGGGTAGTTTAGTCAATAGTTGTTAAAGATTTAAGTTGATAAATGTATCTTGTATATATTTTATACTAATTGTTATTTAGAAAATACTTTTATCATTTGAGTGTATTGTCTATTTTTGAAAACCCCAGCTAATTTTCTCTGCATGAATATTTATTATGTTAAATACCCAAGTATACGCAAATATTAATTATGTTAAATACCCAAGTATACGCAAATATTAATTATGTTAAATACCCAAGTATACGCAAATATTAATTATGTTAAATACCCAAGTATACGCAAATATTAATTATGTTAAATACCCAAGTATACGCAAATATTTATTATGTTAAATACCCAAGTATACGCAAATATTTATTATGTTAAATACCCAAGTATACGCAAATATTTATTATGTTAAATACCCAAGTATACGCAAATATTTATTATGTTAAATACCCAAGTATAAGAAAGATTGTCTTTTAAACGATTCATAAGCCTCGTTTTAAGCATATTTAAACCATCATAAGAGCATTGACAAAAGATGTATTAAAAATAGTGGTAGAAATGTGCAAAGTGTAAAGAAAGCAATTGTTAATTTTTAATTAGATAGTTTATTTAAATAGTTTTTACACTTTGAATAGATATTCTTTCTTGTGTATTAAATAACAAATGTGCAAAATATGGCTGAAATCAGTCCAGATGTTTAGAAATTGTGGAAAAGTATGAATACATATATAGTTCCATTTTGATCCTAAATAGAAGCAAGTGTAGCTATTTTGTCTGTCGCATAATCGTTCTGTATATAGTTTGTCTTTAAACATAACCTTACATGCTAAGGAAATATTTACTGATAATAAAGGATACCAAGAACGGGTCACTGCATCCTCAAGTGCTTGAAATGTGCTATCCATTAAATATCGCTTGGTGTATTTGGAAGGAAGCAAAGAAATTTTTTAAATGAATTGTAGGATTAAAGATATATTAGATTTCATCTCTCGGGAGTTTTTTTTTCCATTATCTCAAATAATGATTGCACAGAAATTGCAATAATGATTCCAATAAGATGATATACGCATAATAAAAAGATAGGAAATAATAAGCCAAAATCGCATACCAATAAAATGTGTTTAATACTTTTAAAATAGTAGTGGAAGTGACATTTTTCAAACGATTTTTTTCTAAGAATGAATAGTGAGTAATTAAATAATTTGAACTTGATTATATTCTAGATTATTTAAGGACATTTTCTGCAACTGATGTTAGATTGAATAACAAGATGTATATTATAATTCTTGTTCTTTCAATTTATTCTTCTGTAGAGGATATTTAAAAATTTGAATACAATTCCGAAGCTGAAAAAATGCCTTTCATCGATTACTGATCGTGTACTTAAGACTATAAAATAACGAACTGCTTTCATTCATATGCATTTCACGTCATCATAGCAGAAACATTTTGTGTATTATTCAAATATAAATCAAAGTTGGAAAGTAATTAAAATGAAATTTGTCTTACCCGGTATATTTAGATTAACCCTTTATTTACCGACGGTACTTTAAATTACAGTTTAAATCGGTACCGTTAAAGTACAATTTTCTTTTTCTTCCCCTGGGTTTATTCTATACTAAAACTTAACTAGTAGTTCAAAAATAAATTTGAAAAATTGTAAAATAATTCGGTAAATAAAAGGTTAAAACGTTTCCAACGAAAGTGAAAAATGTCGCTTCTTAAAGATAGCTTCTAAACGTTCCTGAAATCATAGAATCTTTTTTTATAGGTAAGGAACATCATATATGCTAAGATCATTATGCCATTTATAAATATTAAACGGACAAAGCTAAAACTTTAAAATCGTAAATGCGCAAAATAATATGAGTAAATTAAATTAATCTCCTTTCAAATTAAATATAAACACCAAGGAGCATGAACAAAAAAAAAATCTCAAATGATATTTAGTTACTTTGTTAATACAACTTACAAAAATACGTGGGTATTTTTGAATTTGAGATCAAATCCCGTCTTTCTCAGAGTAAATCTTTCGAATAAATAAAAAGAGCTCTACTTTATCAAAAAAAAATGCATTATGCTTTCAGAACTCCATAATATATACCGAAATGAATATATCAAGGCGAGCTCGACAAGACATTAATCAAAAAAGGCTTTGACGCTAAATCGTGGAGAAGAGGTAATATGGAACTATTCCACCTATCTATAACGCTTTTTTATGCAGAGCGTATCAAATCTGGGTAGTTTTAAAAGTGCGAAGAGTGGAAGATAAGGAATATAAAAGGCATTATTAATTTTAAAACGTATATTTCATTTTTGCTTGAAATATGACGTTTATAGGGATAGTGTCGGTAAATGAAATATTTGGAAGAATACATTAGATATTTTTGAAGAGATGCTTTTAAAAAAATGCATATGTATTAGAAAATGAACTCATAATTTAAAGTCACTTGAGTTGTAGCACTTATTATCAATATAAGAAAAGGAAATATCGCATTTGACTTTGCCTTTGCAATTCAAAATAACATAAGCAATAAGTTATTTTCAATTCAGAAATTACTGATACAAGAAAAAAACTATTAGTTGATTATACTGATTGATTATAGACTCGATTGATATACCCAAATATAATTATACTGATTAGTAGCAAAAAAACTAAATTCTGGTTTCAATATATCAAGTTGAAAATGTGAATCTGAACTGTCCTGTAGAACTTCATTAATCTTACATGTAACTTGGTCTCTTAATAGCTTTTGCTGAGAAAAATTGTTAAGCTTCAGATTTTGATAGTTATACAATTCGGCCATACTATTATATAGACCTTAAACAGTTCTGTTCATTGTGTTACTTATCACTCTATTTAATTTTCTGTCAGTGTCCATAAAATTTCAACTTTAAATTAGAGTGGAAATGTTAAACTGCAATTAATATAAAAAGATAATTTACTGAAACCAACCATATCTTTTATAAATATGAAAATTGAAAGCAGAGTCTTTTGGCATTGAAGTTGTATGTGCACTGCAGAATAATTTTCGTAATTTATATAATAGAATTCTTCAACAATAATGCTTCTAATGCATTGTAAAATTCAGTTTTTAGTTTTACTTTCAAAATATTTAAATGATGTAAATAGAAATATTTTATTTTGTTTCAGTCAATAAATGAAGTTATGAGGAAAAATTATGAAGTTTAAATTTTACACAGTCCTGTTGCCCTAAGAAATCATTCTGAGAAGTATTATATTCTTGAAACTTCAACTTTTAAATAAACGTTTCTATCTCTTGCGATCAAATTTGACCGATTTATTAATTTTTAAATATTACAATATTAGAACAATCGGTATTTTCATAATCTAATCCAATCACTCTTGAGAAACCTTGGTGGAAGATTGGCACATATTCTTTGAGACAGTCGATGAAGTGGTCTAAAATCGCCAGTTTTTGCAGAACGATATTCAAATTTCATTAATTAGTCAGTTTTAGTGATTGATTTAGTTGATTTTTCAACAATTTTAATTTAAAATATTAGTGTCTCAAGAATATTTTCTTAAATACGATTCAAAGGGCAGAGGACCTAATGTAAAAATTTAAAATTCATAACTCATTGGGGCATTTATTAATTCAAGTTACATAAAATAGAATTGAATTCATTTAGGCCATTTTGTTAGCAGATGTCCCAGATTAGTTGATAGGTGCTGTCTTGAGTGATTATCCTGTATATATTTAGCCTTCTTTGCCTTAAATTAAACTGTTTTATTGAATGAATAATATAGATAGATGTTGTAAACGATCATAGGAAACATTGTCTCTGTTTATTTTTTAGAAAATATCATTTAAATTTTTTTTATACAGGCATGTGCTGAAAATTACTTTTATATACATAATTTGCATTAATAGTTTTATTTTTTTAATTTGAACTTCTGTTAATGTGCTAATGCTAATTTTTTCCTATGGAGTGCACGTGCAGATTAAATTTTATTTTTATTTTGTGGGAAATATATCGTTGAAAAATATGGTTAAAGTATTTCTTTAAAAATTCGTTAAAAAAAACCGAAATTTAATTTAGAGGCAAAAGCATTGATGTCTTTAAAAAGATAAATTTTGAGCTTTCACTTGATGCAAAAATCAGTTTTGTACTGAATATTTTCAGAAGTTAGATGGAAAGTCGCCAAAATTTTGCATCATTTTTAATTAAAATTCTAATTAAAAATTTAAACTCGCTCCGAATTGCACATAACCTACCTCCAAAGTATACATTTACTAAATTTGGTAGCTGTAGGTACAATTGTCTACCAAATAGAGCGCGCGCGCACACACACACACACACACACACACACACACACACACACACACACACACACACACACACACACACACACACACACACACACACACACACACACACACACACACACACACACTGAGCTTTATTATAAGTATAGATTAATTTTTAAGGAAAATTTATTCTTTTTAAGGCTGACTTTGAAACAAAGGTTTTCGAAATGCAATAATAATCTGATTTCTAAGTTGATCTGCTAAATTAAATTACCTTGAAAAATAGTTTAATGCAAAGAAAATTATGAAAAATAAGAGACTGAAAGTTGTCATTTAATTTCGCCATTTAGAATAAAGTTACGTTAGAATAATTAAGCTATAGTGTACGAGTTTTATAGACATTCCTATTTCAAATGTTAAGAATTTCTAGTTTTCGAAGCTGAATGTTTCTGACTTCTTTTAGTGCTCCAATTTACTTAAAGTCGCTTTTTTCAAATTGTTCGGAAATTAACTGCAACAGAAATTTAGGAAATGAAGCTTAATTGACGAAGTAAAGAAGTTAGAGTTGGTTACGTAAACCAGAATCATATAACGAAGATGGATTCTAATTAAGAATTTTCCTTTTCAAATTTTCTTATCCACAAAACTGATAGGATGTTTCTCTTGACAAATTTAACCCTTATCGTAGCAAGATTCCTTTTTTGAAGAAAAGCAAAAAAAAAAAAAAAATATGTATATCGATATCTTCTTTACGCTATAAAAATAAATATAATAAATAAAATAAATATAATAAATAAAATTAATATAATAAATAAAATAAATATAATAAAACTAAGTTAAAAATTATTTTATAGTGGTAGTATATTTTTATAAAGTTGTAAGTATGGTATACTATACAAAATGAACATAAGGGTTAAAGTGGAACCTCTAGTATATACTATGCTTGTATTAAGGAATCGAGTCTCATTTTCATTTCTCAAATTTGTTGGCATTCATTTTTAACTGTAAATAAAAAAAAGTAAAAACAGTTTTTATCATGCTAATCGTATCAAATTTATTACAAAAGTAGGATATTTGTAGCAATATATCCGTGCACTTGTATACGTCTACTTATAAGTACTACCATAATATAACATATCAAGCAATATTGGTAATAAAATTGTGATGGAGCCTTTGGGAATGGTGCATATTGTACATTGAAAATTCTTCTAAACTTCAATTACAAGAAATATATTTATTTCATAGGAGAAAATTCAGCATTTTTAGAATTATTTCGAAAAATGAGGTGATAACAAAATCGATCTCCAGATAAGAATGAAGACATTTTTAGTGGGCAAATGGAAAATTTATAACAGTTCAGAAACATTAGCTTATAACAGTTTCCTGCAAACATTCCGGTAATTCTCGGAAATAACTTTCAATTGAATACTAGCATATACATCAACAATAACTTATTTAAATAATTTCAAAAACACAACTATTCCACACTTGAAAATCGATTGTCTTCAATTAATCTTCTGAAGTAGAAATACCCGAGGAATCGCATCTAATTTATGGGCAGAAACGTCTAATTGGGTCGATAACCAGACATTCATTAGCTGAATACCAGGAAGCATCCATGATCATTTGAAACTAGAATGGGACACTTTAACACGGGGAGATTTAATACATGATTCAGAGAGCGCTGATTACAAGCCCAACTATTCGAATGCATACGTTGAACTATTTTTGGGGAATAGTACTCTAAATTCTAATGGAGGTTCTTAGCTCCTAAAGTTTCAGAGAACATTTGGTTTCGTCTTTAAGTTTATGAAAAACTGATTGACTTAATTATCTGGATTTTAAGTCTAGACTGTGCCCCAAATAATTTCTGTTTCTTTGTTAACTGCATCTCTCTAGGTCTTTTTTTATCTCTGAATTTGAATGCCTTCCTATTCGATAAAGAAATGAATTTGAAATCTAATACATCATGGCTTTGCTTTTAAGTTTATTAATATCTTATTGCCAGGTATTCTATCAGCATATTTATCAATAGATATTATATTCTTCAATACACTCTACATGGCAGAACATTGAAATGAGAGCAACTAAATTGGATCCATATTTATTTCTTGTACTGCGTATTCACTAAGCGAATTTTTAAGTCAAATATTTAGATAAGGTGTACGTGCTCACTAGAAGATTTTGTTTTTTAATTTTAACATTAAAAATCCAGTTTTTCCACAGTAGATCATTAATATGTTTAAACTCATTTCAGTGAGAAAAAACCATATTACACTAATTATTAATATTTAATGAGCTAATTGGCATTTTTTGAAACAGGATATCTGAAATTCTAATTTGAACAGACACACGATTATAGTTGAAAATTATGCTTAATATTAATCTTCATGTTGTCTGTCTCAATCAAGTTATAAAAATGTATAGTTTTTGACAATTTTTTCATTTACGATGAATAGAAAAAGCGTTTTTTTTTCTGTCATTTTAACTTTTAAATAGCTATTAAAAATTTATTTCTATAAATATAATTTTGATTGTACATAACATCCACTGTTTCATACAGATTATTTTGATATATAAATGATTGTATTTGGTTAATTTCTTGTTGAGTTACGATTGTTTGAATGAAACAACATAGTGGAAAAATATTCTCCATAAAATGAGTTTTAAAAAAACCGAAACTAGAGTTTTTAGTGAAAGTAACTCAAGAAAAATAATTGTAACTCTAGAAATATTCCGAATATTGACAACAGCTTGGTATCGTTTGAAAGCTAAAGGATCGGAGAGCATTTTGAAGCAATAAAAAAATATTCGATAGTGTGTTTTAAGTGTGTCTGTACACCTTAATAAAAAAATTTAAATATAACATTAATATTCCTTGATAACAATATTTTCGCTCAAAACCCACTTTACACAATATTAAAATTTAAAAGATTTAATTTTTCATTATCAGTGGAATTTTTTTCCATATTTTAAACATTTAAAAAAATAGTTTTGAACATAATTTTGTAAAATGTTCCATTTTATAATGCCTGAAACAAAATAGCAAGAATGTATCAACCAATGTGAATATTTGTTCTTAATTAAATGCTTCGTAAAATTAAATTAAATTGGATTTATTGCTATGAAATTAAAATTGATAATTATTACATTTTATAACATTGCTAATTACAACTTCAACAAATTTCAAATTTTACAATTTTTTAACATAAGGTTTTTTCGTCTGGCATTTTTTCTGTAAATTACTTTATATAAAAATTATAACACAACACAATGGCTGATTGAAATGAGACAAAAAGACACAATAATATAGATCAAAACATTTTGCTACAACAAAAATTCATCTTTTTTGTCTGAAGTATCTTGAACCTAATTCTGCCATTGTTTTGAACATCACAGTAAAATATCTAAGTGGCTAGAGGTCACGCTGTTCGGAAGAGAGTGTTATTGATGGTTGTTTAAGGACAATTTATGTTCGATACTTCTGTTTTTATTTCCTTTTTAAATACATTTTGAAAACATAAAAGTACCAATTCTTGCTTAAACACATCTTGTATCATAAATTTCAACCTTCATTCTTTGTGACAAACATTTCTTGATACATACACACATATATTTATAATACATTCAGCATCTTTATTTAGAATCCATTTATAATTTACATAATTTCTCAATTTATATTCTCCGAGATTAAATTAACTCAAGTCTATAGAAAAAAAACAAATCTCAAATAAAGGGAATTGAAAAACTCGGTTCAGTGTTTACACTGGCCAACAACGCATTTAGGGGTAATCTCGGCAACTGTCGAGTAGCATTACTCTCGCAGCAATCTATCGGGGCTGATGTTCGCCAAAGTGTAATTCAGAGGAGTTTTACGATCTCCACTTCAAAGTTTCATGTATTTTGGAGATGGTCTCGACTCTCTGGGCATTTAGTGACTACCATAAAATAAACTGTTTGCTCGGCAATTGAAATGGGAATTCGATTTGTGTTCCCCAGATTGGAAAGTGGCACAGAAGTGCTATCGTGGAGAACTGAACCCTTCAACAACATGCTCGGTTGTCGTTTATGTCTGAGTTGAATCGTGCTATTGAGTTTCTGAAATTCAATTCTAAATTCGGAGAAAAGGTAAAGTAATTTATTTGGGATTAATTCTCATTTATTCGGTATAGTAAAATCGTGCTTAAATATTTTATATAAATTATCCCCAACCTCGTGGTGAATCTCACTCTTAGTAGAGTTAGATTTTTTCTACGTAAAGAAATCTATCAAGTAGTTTTTGGCGACTAATTAATAATTTTAAGTTTTTGTATAGCATATTTAAAATTATACAGGGTGTTCATTAATTATTGTCTGGGCTTCCGTACCTCATAACTTTCGAATAAAAAATATTACGCAAAACCCGATTACGTATTCGTAAATTACAACTCAAAGAATTATGAATACGTAAATTACAACTCAAAGAATTATGAATACGTAAATTACAACTCAAAGAATTATGTATTAGTAATGTACAACTCAAAGAATCACCTTCAGCTGAATACCTACAAAGTGTAAATTGTGCAAGCTTTACACTTTAATATCATTAATAAAATTCTTTGAGTTGTAATTTACGAATACGTAATCGGTTTTTGCGTAATATTTTTTATTCGAAAGTTATGAGGTACGGAAACCCCGACAATAATTAATGAACACCCTATATTTTAGTGTACACAGAAGATACAAATTTTATTGGATGCTAGTTGGTATCCGGCGCGTTGCTACCACAGAAGAAATTTTGGAAATATCATTTGAAATTTGAAACAGATAATTTGTTTAATTAGGAATGATAGAAAGAATATTTTCTTGTCGACAATGAATAAATTCATTGAAATTGAAAAATATGTAAAAGATAAATAATATATATATATATTTACTTTAGATATAAGAATTGTACTATGCTTATAACCTTCATGCAAGTTTAAGCAATAAGTTAGCAAAGTTTTGTCGTAATCGGATGAAAGATACGGCAGCGCATAAAATACGAACAAAAATTCATTTTTATACATTGTATAATAAATAATAGTTTGGATGAGTTTATGAAACATTTTCTTTAATTCTGGAATTAATATCTTATATTTTATGAGTACTCACTGCAGATAAACCTGGTTTGGTACAAATAAAGTATTACAAAATTAGATTAAAACTTCCGAAGCTTTAGTGGTTTGAAAAAAAAAACATTTATTGGAAATGAAATCGGGACTGATTGCATGTTGCTAAATTTTTAATCTATTGCTTTAGGACAACTGTAGATGCAAATGAATAGTGGATAGAAAGACATTGCAAAGTATCGCTATTATTTTAAATGAATGTTTCTGAATTCGGATGATAAACTGTAAAATAACGACATTTTTGCAGTCATTTACGAAATTGATTTCAAGATGCCTATTTTTTTTAAATAAATATACAATAGCATGGGTCATTCTTATAAGAAAAGCTCTGTTCCCCTTTGTATTTTTGCACACATTTGAAAATCACTCTTCTTCCGATTATTTATATTTCTATATATCCCTGAATTTGGAGCCTCTAGGATTCCCTGTCAAAATAAAAAGTACGCAGAGCATTTTATTATAAAGCAAAAACATAACAAAAATTATATGCTAGAAGCTACTTCAAATCAGACTAATAAATACAAAATTTTTATCAAGAAATAATGAGTTTATTGGACTTGGTGTAATTGTTTGATTTACTTGAACGTAGACCTTGACAGGGAAACTCATATCTTTGATGCATATTACCTGAAATTTAATGGGAGTAAAGAAATTTTTCTGTGCTTGGTCTAGGATAGAAATTCTGTATTATGCTGCATAAGCTGCATTATGCCTTTCATCGCTTTGTTCCATTAAATTGTTTTGAGGCCCTGGGTGCATTTGTTGATTTGTCAAGATATGATGAATGGCTAGCAAGTGATGCACTGAAACCGACTGCAGCCTCAATAGTAAGAATCTCTTTATGTACGAGAGGAATGGACGGCATTACTATTTGTAAACATATCCGTGTTTCAACTTCTTTTACATACTCAATAATCAAAATTCAGTTTTACGCACAATTTTGATAAAAATTGTGTATGCAAAAGAAATATTCCTGGAAAATCAACATGAAAAAAAAAATTGCAAAATGAAACCTAATGTGCTTTATGTATATTTTGTTTAAAAATTAAAGCACTTCCAATACTTTTGATACATAACCTTCTTATAAAAAAGTTTTAAAAGATATTTGCCATTTTATTCTGATAATGCATATGAAAAATTTTATTAGTCTAAGTCGTTGCTCTTGCGAGAAAGCTTAAGAGAGTCCGCCATTTTCAATCGCCATACCAATTTATTAATGAAATTGTGGTGAACCTTATAAACCAGATAACAGCTACGAAACACGAGTAATTACTTTTGAATTGTGGTCTTTTTACCCGGTTGCAAACCACAAGGTCTCAGGTTCTATCCTCTCTCAGAACACTCCGCTACAAAATCCATATTGCAATCTAGCAGTGGTGAAAAAGAAATGGATTAATATCACATCGTAAGAGCACGTGCATTTTGATAATAGGCCACATATTCCATTCAATTTACAACGAGTCTTTTGTGAGGCATTGCTTTACTTACTGCATACAAAAAAAATCTATTTTAATTAATGTAACATGAATGCATATTTTGTCGAAATGTTAAATAGCAATTAATATATAAAATTTTTTATTTATAATGTGATAAAATATCCAAATCTTTATTTTTCAGGTAAGAAATTCATGCATTTCATATGAACTTGTCAAACTTATTAAACAAGTAAGTTTGATAAATTAACATTATTCTTATTTGCATTATCGATTTTTTTTCTATTGTTGTATCGCCGAGACTTATTTTAATATTAAATACTTCAAACCTGTATTTTGCTTTTAATGAAATATTTTTATATTAAGGATAAAACTTAATAACGCTTAAAAAATACTGAGTATCTGTCCAAATAATTATTATTTAAATGAACAAGTCATACCATGCATTTCTTAAATGTAAAATCTTGTAAAATAATTTTTTTAACTAAGGCCAGTTTTTACAGCATTTAAATGTTTTTGTTTTTAATGTAATAAACGAATAGGATTCGATGATATTTTCAAAATTAAATTGCAAATCCTGAACATTTTTTTTTTTTTTGATATTGTAGCATCTAAAAGTTTTAATAATTTCACAATGATAGTATTTGATTGATTTAATAAATTTGATTGTTTGAATAAATTTATATTTTAATATTCCTATAATGTTTAAAAAGAATACTGCTGTTTTCTTTTGGCTTAAATTAAACAAAAAAATAAGAAATATTAAGTAAATATCATATTCAACACTTTTGATTAAAAGCGGATATATAAATATTAATTTTGAGTCTCGATAAACGTTCTATTTACATGGAAAATTTATTTCAAAGAAAAATAAACAGAAGAATATAAAATAAAAAATCAGAATTTTTCCTTGAATTGAAGCTTTTTCGAAAATGAGGGATTTTAAAAGTGTAATGGAAAATGATGAAAAGTATGAATATTTTTGTTTATTATCTGTTTGACATAATATTCTGGAATTTATTTATTTTAAGTATATTGAAAATTCTGTTTTATTAAGACGTTTTTAAAATTATTAAATGTTGCTCCCTTAATTTAAGATTGAGTTTTAATTGCTATGTATAAAATTTCTCTGGAAGATTACGTTTAATTTACATATTTTTGAGAATAAATTATTTCCAAATTGTTTTCACTGCTTAAATTACATAGCCTTAGTATTCTCACTTTAGTAATTTGTTCTGAATAATCATTATGAATTTCCTTATTTGTAAGTTAAATAATTAACGTTTTGTTTTGCCGAAAAAAACAACATTTAAAATAAGAATTAACTGCATTAAGAAACTATTCTCTTCCTAAATTTGAAATTGTTCTCAAAAATGGAGGATTTAAATGCATGGTAATTGTTTTCATCAGAATTGTAATTATTGCTCTGAATCATAATTAATATTTTTATAAAATCGGAATTTATAAAATTTACTACTAAAATTCGCAAAGAGTTAAGTTTTAAATGAATATTAAATGGCATATACACATCGAAACATTATTGCGTTAAAATTACTTTGGAATACGCATAAAAAATGAATAGCTTATTTTTACACCAATTATCTTTTTCAATAAGTGAAATTCTGAGAAGTGAGTCAGTGGAAAGAGAATTTATTTTCCCTTTCATACTAGTACAAAGTTGACACTTTCATACTTTTCTCAATCTCGGTTCTTATTTGTATTTCTCTGATTTATCATCGATAGTCTAAATATCACGGTTTTTAAAATTTAATGAAAATGAAGAATGACTTAACTCTTATAAATGAAAATCATTACAAAATGTCCTGGATGTTGAATTTTTATATAAGCAATTATAAATTAATGTTTCTAAATTAATTTGTTTCTTTAGAAAGATTTGAGGAATGGATTAGAGAATTTTTAATTGCATCCTTCATGCATGTTCAAAGACGTAGAAAAAAAATATTGTCTATATTCTTTGCCTTATTAAACAAAATACAATTTGTTTTCAACAATAATTTCTAGACTGTATTATGTTGCAAAATTTCACTTAATTTGTATATCCTATTTATGAAATTACTTTCAACATTATCTTAATTCTTTATAATAATTCTGGCAGTCAAAAGCAGTCATAACCATTTGCATCATGGGCATATTTCACAATTTAGCATATGACGAAAGGGCACTTAACTTAATTGCCTTAATAAAGCAGTTATTTCATTCTAAATATAAAATTACTTGTAAAAGTGATGAAAATAATGCGCGGCTATAGTAAAGTTAAAATTTTAATTTCTTGGTTTTTCTATTAATTTCTATAATGATTATAAATTTAGTGTTGGTAATGATGGAAATTTGTTTGTCGATTTTGTGCTCACTTTCAGGAGTATGTGAGAGCGAGACATTTGGGGAATTTGTGAAACATTTGGGGAATTTGTGAAACATTTGGGGAATTTGTGAAACATTTGGGGAATTTGTGAAACATCTGTTTTATTAAGAAGTGGAATATTCTTAATAAAAGATTATTCAAAATTAGTCAATAGTTAGTTCAAAATATTAATTTACTACCAGATATTGTCATATAAAATTTTCTTCCTAATTCAAACAAGTTTTGGAACATTTTTATTAGAAATTGCTTAATATTTATTACTATAATAAATTTATAATGTAAGCATTTTAAATAGTTAAAAAGTGTTTATATTCTTTTTCGATGTACTAATAAATATATTTTTAATTTTTACGATTATCATATAATCATAAAATTATGAAGAGTTCAAAACAATGTGAAATGAAGGCATAAAAATGTGATTAGAAATAAAATTACTGAATAATCAAAAACAGCGACAAAAAAATTTTAAAATAAAAATGTAATTAAAACTCGGTTGCTCTTATTTATCCATTGAAGTGCTTGTCAGGTCTTTTTATTTTCGAACTTTACAAAAAAGTAAAAATTATGCATTTTATTAAACTATCAAAACAGTTCTATTAAAACCTGTCTACTTTAAAAAAAGTTCTTAAGGTCTCTCACTTACAATTGAACACAAAATAATCATTCAAATTTTAAATAGCATTCTGACCTTATTCCATACGCTATTTAACTTTTACTTAACTGTGGGATATAACAATATCTGGCAGCAAAATTAGAGATTCTGGAAAATAAAACTAACATTAAAAATCATGTATTTTAATAAGTGCATATTTGAACGTAGTTACTATATAACGCACTCCCTTTCTCATTAATAAAAAAAATATTGACCTAGGCCTCTGATTTGTAACAATTGTAGTAATTTTAGACAGTAATTATTAATATCTTCTCCATTCGGTTTAATTGTATCTTCCGATGCATTCTAAGCGCAAAGAGTTTGTATTAAGTAAATTACCAGAAAAATATCGTACTAAAAATATTACAATGTTTATATAAGAAAAAAAAACTCCTTTTTGAATAAATTTTTTAGAAAGCTTTAAAAATTAAAGTAAAATGTATTTTCTCTTGAATACCAACTTCAAGACGTAATTATGTACCAAATTTCGCTATTCTTGGTTTTACTCTCTGCAGAAGTCAATACACGTGATTACATTTACAGAAAATACGCTAGCATAAAATGATTCATATTTAAAAACAAACCATAATGTGAAACATTAGTCAAGAGTTTATCCTTCCAACTATATGATTGAAATAAGCTTCTGTAAGCTGCATTTCTTTTTAAGATTCTAAACCTTTATTCAAATGTATTATTTTTATTTTGCTTTTCTTACTGTACACCATTATAGTTTGGTGTCAAGATCTGCATCAGTGGATCGGATTCTATGTCTGAAACTAGTCTCCATTAAATAATTCTCAAAGTATGTGCACCTCATGCTAAATCTGGAGGATCCGAGGATCAAATCTCTTTTCTTTATTATGGTGGTCAAATCGTTGTCTTCGTCTGGCTGTGATCTAAAGTATTGAAGTTTGTCCAAAAATATTTCCCGAATTCCTTCAAAACAAATCTTTATTGAAACGAAACTTATCCGATTTTAATTTATTTATGGATAGAAAAAAATTGTGATAATGTTTTGAATTGTTTAGTAACATGGTAAATAAAGGTGAGTAGTGTGTGGGGGAGAAGGGAATAATCTTAATGTTTTATGTTGAAAAGAATTTCTAAAAAAAATTTTAGTTAAGTTAGTACTAAAATAAATTATAAACATAATTTCAGTTGTTAAATAAGAAAAATAGTGCGCCAATCCCCTTTTCTTTAACATTCCACTTGGAAGGTGTTCTCAAGCATCGCAAATTCTATTATGAGTTATTTGCAATATGATAAAGCTTATAAACTGTACTTTATCTAGTATTATAAATCTGAAATATGGCGTTCCTGTCGTCTTAGCTTTATCATCGGAAATGAATTTACAGGTATTTTCAATGAAGGCAAGGTGATAATCCGATCTTGCAGACAAATTTTTTGATCATTTAGTTACAAAAATAAAATTAAAAAAATAAAAGAATGATTGCTAGTAGGAATAGAAATCTAGAAATTCTTTCAGCGAAATCTTTGTAAAGTGGCATTTTTTGGGGGAGACAATATAAGCGGAGGAGCTCGCCAAAACAACGATTTCTTACTTGGAGTTGATTGCAAAATCAACTTTCTGTTGACATTAAATGCTGTTACTCACTTCTATTTAACGATTTGCTGTTGCCTTGGATTGGTAGTGTTTATAAGAGTTATCTTCTATGCATATCAAGGCTTCGGTTTTTTTTTATTGGTTCTTATATTTTTATGTAAAATAAAACGTCATTTTCCATTATCCAACATAGCAAATTTCTTTCATCTTAAACTGCCCTACGAATTAGGTAACATTATAAATTGCATTATCAGAAAACCAAAATATTGTTTAAAAAACCTCCTATAAAACAAACTATTAAATATAAAGCTAAAAAAATTGCCAGTAGAAAGTTTTTGAATAAAAGCTCACTAAGAAAGATATTTCAAAATTTAGACTAGTTTTAAAAAAATTGAACAAAATAATATTCAGCTTCAAACATTTCAAAACATATCAACAAACCATCTTTATACAAGTATAAATTTTAAACTAGTTTTTATGTGTATCTTTGTAATTTCTACACAGTCTTTTTAAAAAATCGAATTTTTGAAATTTAGGCAAAACTCATTGCTAGATTTTTATTTCCATTGTAAAATTCAAAGGATGGCTTCATCAAATCATATACGTGTTTTCGCAAGTGGCATTTTCTGATGAAGAAATTGCCTACTTTAATCTTTAACTCAAAAGCATTTTATTCTTACTTTTTTACTTAATTTAGATGACATTTTTTGCAAATTACTTTATAAAAACATCGTTAAACTGAGAAAGTAAAGTATGATGCAACGAAATCAGATAAAATCAAGACAAATGAATAAATCCTAGAATTTTTTTATACGTATTTCAACACAGAATCAAAATTCAAAAGGAATTTTTTGCAATGTTTCTCCGCTCATTTTCATAGCAATTTGTTTTCATCCTCACCGAACGCTTCTGTCTAGTTGCAAATTTCTACATAATTACATTCAAGTATAATTATGTAGGGACAATTATGATCCTCTTTCAAGTAAATCAATAAGTAAGTAAAATATCTCGTTTTTGGTTAAATAATAGAATTTTCGTATATGAAATTTATGAAAGTAGGGAACTTGAAGTATTCGTAGGCAATGTTACTTAATATAAAATAAAATTAAACGACCCTACCGTACATACAAATTAATGATATATAGTCATGAGAACATTTTCGTTTACTTATTTTTGCATTTTTAATACAGACTACAACTAGGCTTAATTAGAATGTAGATTTGTATTTGGGGAATTGTTGGCTTTTGATTACGAAATGAAATGAAGTTCTTATTTCAAAAATAGCAATAAATAGAAGCAATATGTAATTTTTGTATTGATTTATTGTATTGTAAGAAAACGAATTTCGTTCAGTAATTTCATGAGTTAAATTTATATTTTCGCCATTGCAGGTTTCATTACTTTACCGTCAAAACTCAGCCTATTCAATTCTCATTTTCCTGTAATTTAACAAACATCTATAGAGATGAGAAAGTGAAACTGAAAGCATAAGAAATTTGGTGCCTTTACACAAAAATACTAAACAAAATATTGTGGAAAGAAACATGTTAAGTTTGAAAGCAATTTTTAAATAATTTTGCACTGAATTTTATTTCTAAAAAAATGCCAAATCCATTTAAATATAGGAAAGAGGGGAGTAAATCCGCGCACAGCTGTTTTTGGTAACAAAAAGCACGGGAAATTATTTTTTGTCCATCTTCCATCATTATTTTTTGTCCAAGAAATTTGTGTTGGCAAATGTTTTCTTTCTGATTTCTCGATTTTATTAGACCATTATCGGATATTGAAATAAATAGTTTTTCATATTATTTCGGAAACCTAGTTTTCAAGCTCACTTTCTTTTCGAAACAATAACGATTTACATCCAGGAAGATTGTCAGAGCTGGCATTTTTCATTAAAACTGTTCTTTAGATCCACCTTTAACCAAAACTAGATTAGATAAATGAATAATATTTTATTGAAATAATTCCACCCAGCTTGGAAATTGATGCGCTATATTATTCCGTACAAAAAATGCTTTACCTAAAGGATGTTTTATAATTTTATAGATACTACGAATTAATACGAAGCACATTTAAAAGAAATATTCTATAGAAAAATCCATATCTAAAAAAAGACAATCAAAAACATGTAACTGATTCAAAGACATAGGAAGTCACAAATTATCTTGACAAATTACAATTAATTTGTGAAAAATAGTAATTAATCGAAAAACGAATCTACAAGTTAGAAGAAACCAAACAACGATGAAAAAGTATTGCAGTAACAATGGTTGAAAGAGTTCTGCACCTTTTGAATAGTGGATAAATTCCAAATAATGCCACAGGTTATTACTTTCAATGCTGTCGAAATCTTTGAAAATTGTCGATGAGTTTAATTACTGTTTTTTTTTTTCACGGAACTAAGTAACTCTAAAACTTAAATGTAAGTAACTTAAATAATTTAATTAATATAATAAACTAAGTAACTTAAAACGTAACTCTTAGTACAGGGAACTAAGGAACTTTCGTAAAGAAACCATAATTTGTTACTTAATAATAGAATCTCTTTATAATTCTTAAATTCTTTTAATAGTGCTCATTTATAATTGTTTATTTTAATAAAATAAATCGATGAATTTCAGGTCTGATTGAATTAATTTATACATTTGTTTCTAGAATTAAAAAGAAACAATGCTTTCATTTCTAATTCACAAAATTTCAGCTCTATGTTATACGCAAGGATGCAGTAGAAGGGAATAATGTGCAATTGTACTTTTTAGAAAATTATTTTAAAAACAGTGATCCGGTTGAACAAAACAAAGCTGCTCTCAATACTCATTGAGTATTTGCACTTATTGAATATTGATAATTTTTCAATAAAAATCAATAAATTTACTATTGTAAAACTTATGTGCACAGAATCCATCCTTACCTTACCTTATCAACCTTACAGTAAATTCGTTAAATTATATGAAACGTATCCTGATCGTAAATTAATAGCCGTTAAGGGTTAATCCTTAGAATTTGGTGACTCTCATTCAGCATTCAAGATGGTGCATCATTTTGACGTTTTATTTCTTTAAATTTGATTGTAAAAAATAGCTGCAGAGTAGTAAGAAGATTCAAATTAATTAAACGGGAGAATTCAACTTTAAAAAATTACATATATTTTTCGGTGTAGTAAAGTTTTGGTGAGTAATTATGCATCGTGTTACTTTTCCGAGGGCAAAGGGTTAAACTCAAAAGAATGCTTTTTCTACCTATGATTTAATTCGTATAATTTTTCTTAACTGACTTGTATCTCAAAATGACTTAACTATATAAATTTTATTAAAAACAAATGCACCAACTTCAAATGCAAACATTAAAAAAAATAGCGATAAAAAATATACGTTATAGACATCCAGGAAAAAAAGGTTCATAAAATGTTCTTTCAAATTTCAGAGATTCTCATGGTCTTCACAAGGATATTCATTGTCTCTTTTCAAGCGAAAATCGCTCATAATGTAGTGTAACTAAAAAAAAAAAAAAACCTTCCTTCCGTTTTACTCTTATAGTCTTATAGCTAGTAGGCAACATCGCATCTTCTGGAAATGCTAATGACTTGAAAATTTTAGTGATTGTAGCGCTGTGGAGAAAACGATAAACGAATACTGGAACGTCTCCAAGAAGTCGTTTGCTGTTCCTTCTGTGAATCAAACGATTCTTCTATTGTCTTTTAAAATTCAGAACACACTATTCGTGGAGTGTTTCGAAGTGTCCGAAATAAACTTCTCGTAATGGTAAATTTGAGTGCTTTATTTCTTTAAATCCAGGAATTCACTCTAAATTATCGATCTACCACAATTCTAGAACGTTAGTGGATTTTAAATCGTGTATATAAATATTTTTCGAGTGGAATGTTATTTGTAATTTTTTTTTTTTTTTTCGTTTCGGAGCTTGTTCAGATGCACAATTCAACTTTACAGGAGGCCGCATAAAATTACGAATATAATTATTTTCGCTATTTACGGATTGCTAATTTTGTATGGCATTTCTATTAATATGTAATAAATCCAAATTTTAACTTTATTCTGATTAGTAACGTCTCATTGTGCAAAGACAATTTTTTGTCTTTATAAATTATGTGCAATATGCAAAGGCTGACGCAATCAAGCAAACTAAAACTGGAGAGATTAATCAAGTCCAAAACATTAATATGCAATAATATTTAAAAAAATTTAAATTTTAAAAATTAAATTAAATTAAAAAATTAAAAATTAAAAATACTTTTTTGCTTTTTTTATTTCTAATAAATGAAAAGTAACATTCATTTAATTTAAAATTATTATTTCTTTTTTTGCAATTAAAGACGTGATTTAACTGAAGTATTTAGTTCTTATCTTCGCTAAACAAGAAATGTAATTTTGTTTAGCAAAGCTACTGTATCATTAGCTAGTGCATGTCTCATGTTTGCGATTTTTCATATCCTTATTATAATGATTTTAATTAATATACATAATATGAATACTTGAAATAACCTTGTATTTTTATTATACTCTGAAATTAACACTAGGTTATGTAATAAGCGTTTATAATCGCACTTTGTTTTTTAAAAATCCTTTTGAAACTTAAAATGAACTCGATTAAGGTTATTTTTTTAAAGTCATTCACACTTCCGAAAGCAAATCCACTCAATTTATACGTTTTGAATCCTATATGATGATTCTAAGCAACTGAAAATATGTAAATAGAAATAGAAATATAAATATGAAAATTCGAGTTTATGAGCGATAATCTAAAAACAGCAAATATACACTATCTATTCACTAGAACATAGGGCCATTACCAATTTATTTTAAGGAAGAATCCACAACACATGTATTCGAGACCCTATTCCACTGAAAAAAACGTTGTGTAAGTGGGTCTGGTACATGTTAAATCCATAGAGGCGAAAGATCTTCTCGCTCATCTGGTGTGGAAATTTGACGAGGAGGTGCTAGTTCAGGTGTCATCCTTGCCATCTCACCACTGTTCAAAATTACAAGGTCTGTTCCAAAATAGCCCTAGCATTACTCTAAAACGGGACATTAATATATCTAAACCCCAAACTACATCCATATTAATTGGAGAAACCCTACACGTGCAATAGAAAGCTCATAATCATATGATTTCATATCGGAAAAAAATTGTAAAAGCAAATATTATAAGAAATGGTTTATTCGGAACTTAATATAGTAAATCGAAATATTCATGTAGAATTAAAAAAAGTCGTATGCAGTATATGAATTGCATAAAACCTATTTAAAAAACAGCTGCATTATTAGTCGAGCATAAGCAATCTGCATGCAAAGTTTTATAAAATTTGAAAGTAGAAAATATGCGAATAGGTCGCTGTAATAGTTCATTCTTAAGTTTTAAAAATAAATTCTTCTTTCTTCAAAAAGAATTTCGTTTCGCTTTGAAACTCTGCTTCATCGTCCTTTGAAAGACAATAAAATAAGAAAAAAGGCGTTGTAGCCAAATGAAATTACACCTTTCGAAACTACATGCTGCGTAAATCAGTTCTAAAAAGAAATTTGAGTAGGCTGCAAATAAAATGTCCCACTCACTTTCAGAAATCTAGAACAGCATTTTTCTCCGTTATTCCAAACTATAAGGAAATTATGCTGGAAATGTTCTGCGACAAATTTAGAACACAAAATTCCACAGTTCTTTTCAAAAAATCGTGCACTTATTTATTTTTACGATTGTTTTTCGATAAAAAAAAAAAAAAAAAAAAAAAAAAAAAAAAACTTGAATACATAAGTGTCAGTCGAATTTCGTTAGAATTGTTTTATATTATGACGGATTTTTGAATTTGGCCAGTAATCGAACTAGATAATGAAAACTTTTTAAATTTTCAAACACGAAATATGGAAAAATTTAAGTATTATAGTCTTGAAAACATTGGTGTTCGAGATTTCAATGATTCTCCAGATTCCAAACATTTTTGAAAACTAAAAGCATATTTTTGTAATTGTCTGTTGGTCGCTTGTTCATACTGGAAGCGCAATAACTAAAAAAAAAAAAAAAAAAAAAAAAAAAAAAAAAAACCTTTTCAAATAGTCGATGGAATTTAGCATGTAATTTTTCAATATAATTTGTAAATTTCTATGAAATTTTGATCGCATTCCCTCACATAAATTTTTTGTCTGTCTGAAAGTTTGCATTTTTGTCTGAAAGTTAGCATTTAACTGATTCTGACATGCATGTTCAAACATAATTAATTTTTAATAAATAATAATTTAATAAATAATATATTTTGAAAAATTTATAAAATATATTAATATACCAAGAGATACAGATACAAAATTTATAGGTTGATTTTTATGCTAGTTCTTAACCTGTATGTTGAAAATGACTTGGAAAACCATGCTATGAAAGTCACACAAGCCAATTAAGAAAGGGCTAATTTTACACATTGTCAATTATTTTTCATATAATTGTTGAATTTTACATTATATACCTTCATGTACTGTAAAACTAAATATAATTTAAAAAGTAAAGTAATATGTTTTTTTCAAGGATATCATTTTTTGTAAATGTAATTTGAGAAAAAAAAATGTATGTTCCAACGCATTTACTATTTTAAATGATAATATATTGTGAAAAATTCTAAAACATATCTATACATCAAAACAAATATATGTAAAATATATTGGCAGTTTTTCATACTAATACATTCATTAGAAAATTTAATTTGAGTGCGAATGAAATGCGGTCTCGAAGACCCCCCCCAGTTAAGTCATAAAAATTTCCCCTCCCCATTTAAGGGTTAATTGTTTTCTATGAATGACTTGTTATAAAGTAGCACATTGCAATAATTATTTAAGTTTTTGGATCGTAAAAATTGTTCTCAAGGCGGACTTTAGCAGTTTTTTTAAATTTTTTATTTACTTTATATATAAAAAAAGAAAAAAGCGCTGTGTTTCAGTTCCATCCGAAGTTTAGCTGTATTGTTATAGATAAATAAAGCAGAATAAATGTACATAATTACAAGAATTTTCTACACAAAGAAAAAAAATAGCAATTTTCAAAATATAATATTAATGAGGTAGTAATAAAAGCGTTAAAAATAAAATATATTTTATTTGACAATTGCGTTTGCATTTTCATACGCTTTTCTATTTTGATTTTATCGTACGTGAATTATAAAAAGAGAAAATTCTAATCTTCAAACTATACGACTTCAAAATTTAGCGAATATCCACGTGTCATATTTTCCCGACACCGAAAAACACGCTTTTGGAATTAATCTTCTGTAACCAAGAAAAGGTAAGATACTTTCAACTAGTCGCAAGAAATTTCGTATGTGGTTTTGTATGTGAATATTTCTATTAAATTTTGAACGAAATCTGTTCAGATTTATTCTGTCTGTCTGGCTGTCTGCGTACAGATGAACGCAACTCCAAACCATAAATAGATAGAAGGAATAAAATGTCTCACTCTCAGAATCTAAAATGTAGAGCAGTATTTAATTTTGAATCAAAATCCGCAACAAGGTTTATCTGTCTCTTTCGCGTGCATATAGCAGTGATAGCTGAAAAGTGCAATAATTTAGATAAATGCAATTAGAAATTGTGCCAAATTTTGGTCTTATTTGAGTAAAATAGTTATCCAAAATGTATATTCAATTTTCTTCGAATTATTACGAAGCATAGCAAGGTTATGAAGAATAGTGAAAATAAAAATATGAGCACTCGGAATATTCCTGATTTATCGAAATATTCAAAATATTATTGTTACCAAATTTCCGGGTTTGTTTGAATAGTGGAAGTTTTATGGTGTGGAGAACGCTCAATCAGCAGGCGGTAGTAGAAAAAGAAACAACGACGTTTATTTACACGAAGACACACAGGACAGCACAGAAAAGACAATTATCTTCACCCGAGACGTGCACACAACAAGACTCTACTGCAGACAGTAGCGCACAGCATAGTTCAGCACTAGCTTGACTCCGTCGCTTCTCTGCTAATCTCTGGGAGACTCGTTCTTCGATTCTCACCGTCGATTCCGACTACTCCCCTGGCAGCTGGAGACTGCCTCCTTTTATAGGTCTCAGGAGGAGGGCTAGAAACCTCTCAACCAATCAGGAACTTTCGAGGCGTATCTCGGTTCCTACTGGACGGCTCGGGAAAATTCTCGATGTTTCGGATATAATCTATTTTGGCGCCAAATTCGTCGCCAAGCTCTGGGACCTCCGACACGACACCCTGACTCCGCCCAATACAGATGACTGTAAAACAGTCTTTCTGATGATGGAACCAACTATGCTGGGAATCAAAATTACAAGTTTGTAATATTATGATGGATTCTACATTTGATAGGGTTCATATGAGAAAGTTTTCGGAAAGACTCTTCCAAATATTTTATATTCTATAAAATATGACCCTAGCAATTTGCTAGAGACAAATTGCTCTAAAAGTTATTTAGCCCTATTAAAAATATTTATCCTTTTAAAAGTATTTTCGATATTTTTCAACAATTATTCATAAAATATTTCTTAACTTTTAAAATTCCAGTGTATTTGATTTGCTCAAAATATTGTATTTCAAAAATCTTTTCAATGGCCTCTTTATTCTAGAATATTTGAATGGAATGCCTTAAATTCTTAATATTCTTCGTCAAATGAAACTACTTTATTCAAAACGCAGTAAATGTTTAATATCTTTGTGGAATAATTTAATTTGAAGTAATTGAAATAGAAATGAAATTATTGAAATAATGCATAACACAACACTATTTGCATTAAAGAGTTCAATTTGAAATGAATCAGTCGGAATATTTTTATAATTGAGAAATATATCGTTTTTCAGTTGTTGTAAATATAAAATTTAGTAATTATAATATTAATATTTTATAGCACAATTTAAAATATCTTAATAGAATGCAGAAAAATCTCGTCTTAAATGCGCTTTATCCTTAATAATTAAAAAGGCGAAATATTTTTCTGACTTGATAAACATTTTTCTGAATTGAACATTTTTTTTTCATTAAGAGTTAAGATTTGTTATTTTAGCAATTATTAAAAGTACAAAAAGCTCTAGAATTAACAAATTTCTTTAATAAATTTTTTGAAAAAAATTGTCCTATTTTTTTTAGAATTTTTCCCTATGATGCAATTTATTATACATCATAACTGTACAATATTTTAACTAGCTTGAGATAAAGATAATTAGGTTAAACATTCTAATTATATAAAAAAATTTATTTTTATGTAGCGAAACTTTCTATAACAGGATCTATTAATATTTTTAACATCCACTCGAAGAATATATGCATAAATGTGGTAATCTAGAAATTTCTCGGAATTAAATAAGATTTAAACTAATGAACATTAAAAAAAATTTTAATTTGGTAAATTCTAGTTAAGTTCTGATTAAAATCAATTAAAATTTGATGCTTATTTAAATTAGTTAAGCTTTTGTTTGTTATATTTATGTAAAAATCCTTAAGTTTTTAAATTTCGAATCATTTTAAACATTTAGAAATGAAAATTGTATTTGTTGCCTGACTGTTGAAATGTTATTTTCATTTTGGAAGTAATTAAATCGCCTTCTGAGAAATTGTGAGCTATTTTTGTAATAAATAAATATTAAATATTATATATAATCTTATAATTTTAAAGTTTTTCTTGTAATATATCTATCGGCATAAAACAGTTATGCCAAATATATACCAAATCGTAAAATGCGAATTTGTACGTCAACAAATTTAACCATCTTTTAGTCTTCAAGAGTAATTATAAAATCATCCTCCTAAGCTTCTTGTACTTCAATTATAAATGACATTTGATATTTATTCGACAAGATAACGATAATTAAAATTAATTATCTAATTAAATCTAATTAATGATCTAATTATCTAATTGAAGTTAATTATCTAAAAATTCACTTCAACGTAAATGACATTTGATATTGACTAAAGTACGAATGCCTGTGGGTTCTTTCTTGAATCGATACTGGACTGCTTTGTTTTAACATTGATCAATTTTGGTATCGTTAGAATTGTTAGGTACTCACCATTTTAAAATACTAAGTACATTTTATGTATTTAGTAAACTGTTAAGTCAGATCAAAATTCTTACATTGTCTGTCTCAAAAAGTTGCGGTCATTCAAAGTAAATGTTAAGAAAAATGTTGTTATAAAAAACCTGGGTGACTTACTTTCCTGCCAACAAATTGTGCAGAAAGAAAGTTAACTGTTTCTAAGAGAATATTTATTAAGCTGATAGCATAGCTAAATGCTTCAGGATTTCTAAAATTTTATTTTTATAAATTGAATCGTATTAAACTCAATTGAATAAAATTGTTTAACTTTGATTTTTTTTATATTATGGATGCAATGATTTAGACAGCCCAGGTTTTTGGTATATCCTCAAATCTATAGCAGAGAGAAGTTATAAGCGTCTTCAGTTGGGCAACAAGATATACTGATCCAAAAATTTTGGGATCTATAGACAGAGCGATTAGGTTTAACCATTTCACTCACCTTCTGGTTAAAAATAAATTTTTAAGTTCTGGAGGCAAATAATCAACCTCAAATCATACAAAAAAAATTCCAAGCGTTTCTTTAGTTCTGTCTACAATTTTATCTAAAAATTAACTGAACTGTTATTGGCAGCAGTTTTAATTTATGAATATCATCAAAAGAGTGGGTGACAAAATATGAAGGACCTTAGATAGATTTATGCAATCGGTAAAGCGGATATGTATGACGAATCTTTTCAACAACTTATCAAATAGCAGCTGTTTGAGAATCGAGTAATAGGCAGATGATATTGGATCGATACATTGCTTTAAGAAAAGAAGCATCTGAAATGTATGACCTATTATCTAGTCTTTTTTTAAAATTTAATCTACTGATTTATATTTTTTAAAGTGTATACGGTTCAGAAAGATCTTCTATGGTTCTCAGTTAGTCCTCTCATTTCTGAAAACTTTTTAGTTCACGTACTTCAGAGTAGTATTGGAAAGCTGAAGTTTTTCTTTCAAAGATATGAACAATTCTTAAAAATTGTAATGGCAGCCCTAGTTTTTAAAGGGTTTCTCTACAAAACAAAACTCTTCTGAGATGATAGCAGATGTATGCTCGAATATGCTATTGAATATTTTTAGATAATTTCTGGCCTTAAAATTCCTCTGGGTGAACATCTAAGGAACAAAGCGCACACCATGAGTATTAAATCAATTACTCTGAATGTAAAGGGGAGGAATAATTTTGTAGTGATATCCAAGCGAGTCCGGGAGGGAGTGGGGTTCCTTGAATTGGCGTTTGACGCCTTTCCGTATTCAGAGTTGAGAATTTCAGTTCTTAAAGAATAAATACTAAAAGTCCTTCAAAAAATTTGTATTATAGTTTTTTTTTATTTATTTAGGTATTCTACTTATCAAACGGTATACTTTTGACGATTTCTTCAAAGTTGAATAATATCTTTTAAGGTTCTAAAATTGCAATTTTTTTCTAAATAATTTATAATCGCACAGAAAACTGTTTAAAATAATTAAATTAAATTGTTTTTTTAAATATTTATAACAGTCATGCCACGGTCTTTCTTTTTTTTTTCATTTCAAATCTGACTTGATGTCTGAACTTCATTTAAGAGAAAATTTAAGTACATCTTTACACATGTGGTATTAAATATAACTGCTGTTAAAATTTTTAAAAGGGATTTTCTTCTCACGGATAAAATCAAATCCAATTAAAACTATATCCTGGATTCGAATTTTTCTATTAATTAATGTTATATAAGTAACTTTTCTAAAAAATTATTTTCGAATCTTTTATATTTCTTTACGATAATTATGTTAAATAACATTGAACAGTATCTGGAAAAAGCTTCTTTTAAATAAAACAATATATATAAAAAAAACTGAGCTTATTACTTAGACGGTAATTTTTTCAAGAATTTTTTCTTATTACAAAAAAGAAAATAACTTGATAAAACTAAGAAAAATGTAATTTATTCTCACATTAAAACATAATGGATTAAATTTCTAAGACTATAATTAGATAACAAAAAATAACTCGTGTATTTTTTAGAAATGTTATTTAAATGCAAATTAACTATTACAAGCTATGCAAACTCTAACGAAAAAGAACTCTAATGCTCGCTATCTTCATCTTGTTCATAACAATAAAGAAGTAATTTCTAACCTGCTTTATTTGGCTTAAAATAGCCTCCTAACTATTTCCTTCCTAACTGCAAATCCTAATTGCTTTTAGTAGAACGTGATGCTGGGCGACTTAGGAGGATAAAAAGTAATCGATATGCAAATTTCTTTAGAGTAAGAAAGGAAAACAAAATTACTGCAGCGTTACATCAGTTTCCAATTTTTGGATGCTTGTACTTCACCAATTACTCCAGGAACTCGAATGGTTTTCGCATATGCTGATAAGATGGATTATCGATTTCGGGAATATAAGAGTTGAACGAATCAACTCGTATTGTTTTTTTCTAGCATAAATACTTTATTGATGGATTAGTAAAGCAAAAAAGTTTAATACAATTTTCAAATCCTCATCCATGTTATTTTTTAATAATATCTACATAGCAATATAATTAAATTATCTAAAAAGGAGTAAAAATGATAAAAATAAGTAACTTCTTTTTAGTGTCTATTTCTGAAACTTTTACCAGTAATAGTTATGTTAACGTATTTTTTCTCTGAAATGGTTTGTTCACAATTGATATTAAATCTATAAAAACACATGCCATAAATGTTCTGAAGTAAGGGAAACATATAAACATTTGTTCACCACCAAAATCAAAACTATTTAATAGATTTTCTTGAAATTTTTCTTTTGAAAAATACTATAAAGCAAATAAATTTAACAAAGTTTCCATGACAATGATTTGAATATTTAACTTCTTAAATTAAAATCTATAACGGATGCAATTCTTTGCTGTGAACTAAAGGGGCTTTCCTTCCCTCGCTTTGATATGTTAAAAATGATATATATAACCAGCTCTGCACAAAACGTTCTATTCTGTGAAGGTGTTAGCCGTATCTCCCCATCCCAGCATATCTTTGTAAATCTTGAGCAAGGTCGTCGGTTGATTGCCAAATTATCCATCAGTAAAAAAAAAAAATCTAAAATTTATATTGATCATTTTGAATGAATCAATTTTGAACGAAAAGAATATACCCAAATGTGACACATAATTTCATGACTAATGTTAATGTAGCAAAACAAAGCAGAATCTTGATTTTGGTATTTTAGGGTTATCAAAAATTTGGCTTTGTATAAAATTAAGTTCAAATGAACTGCGAACTCTTCAGATTGAACAGAATTGAACAATTCTTTTGTTTAACATACTCTGTAGTGGTCATAATGAACCTTTTGGAAGAATTAATAGAAAGTCAAAAATGCCTTTTAGCATGAAATTAGGATGCAATGTTTTGGAAAATAGTTATACTTTCAATTCTTGATTTCGAGTCAAAGAACATTTATATATTTTAATTTTAATTACTGTTATTAAGTCTTCTTTCAGATATTTTTGATGTTATTATGTTATTCTTAATATGTTCAATACCGTGGATGAACCATTTACCGACATTTTTAAATATAACACCATTTACCGACATTTAACTTGGCTGTTGCGACAAGGGCCTTTACTTGGTTTCCATGATCGGCGAACCAAGATTTCTAGCAGACCATAATTTGTAGAAATGCCAATACAAATTATTCAGTATTACCATCATTATTACAATGGCTTGGAGAAATTAATGTAGTATAAAACATATAAAAGTAGTTATACGCTGATAATTGGCATATAGTTATTCATAAAATATAGGACTATTGTTCGTGTATATTGCGATACATCGTATTGAAGCACTCCAAGCGAAGAGAGGGTAAACAAACTCAGTTTTTCCAATATATCACGACTTTCATAATAGTTTTTAACAGTTGTTGTTAGTTGCCTTTAATTTTTTATAGCATATTTTTCAAAATCGTTGCTGAGTTCTGTCATTTCCCAGAATTACTTTTAATTCACATTGTGGTTATCTTAGCAAACTTTCACGTGTAAATGCAAACCTTAATTACTTGACGCATTCAAAGTCAAAGGGATCGCTGATGACTTGCATCAAGTAAATTAGTTAAAACGTAATTATATTCTGTAACTTATATCTTGTATATAATATTCAACGTTCCATATGTCAGGCCAACAGCATATATATCGAATAATGAAGAAATCGGAAACCCAATATGTAAAATATGTATAATATTGATAATCGAAATTAATTGATATTCTAATCATGGCTTGTCAAAAACATAAAAACAGTATATTATTAACAGGAAGTCACAGATTTACAAAAGTTCTTCGGGCTAGTAAGAGAGATAAAATTCTTTTATAAATTCTCATCTTTCTAAACATGAATCAAGTTAAATAAGTGTATAAAAATTAATATGAATTAACAATTAAAGTATTCAGTTTGTTTCGATTCACCGATGGTTTTCACAGCTACACTTATTCAAGGCTTTTCTAATTAGGGAGCAACAAAATAGTATTAGAATTGCTCTGTAGAGAACTCGCCCTGTCACTTAAAACGCCACTCAGTTAGAGGAAATAAAATATTTTAAAAAATTAAATAGGCATCAAATGAAGTTTAATCCAACATTTAAATAAGTTTAGTCGTCGTCAGATGGGATATGCATTGTTACTTACATTAGATAACCAATGACTATATCTTACAAAAAATTATTAAAAAAAAAGTATTTCAAATTATTTTAAAATTCAAAAAGTTACCATCTTAGTCATACCACTTTCATTTCTGTATAATTTCTTTCTCATATTATAAGAATTTTTTTAACTAATACACATTATGTAATATTTTTAATGTCATGAAGTTCAAACTCATCTGTCAAACTATTCAATCACGTGCTTGAACTCAAAATACATTTAAGATGAGAAAAAATTTTCTTCAGATAATAATTGGATTTTCAATTCCATATTTATTTATTTATATCTGATAGATTCAATCTAATTCATCTTTTTTGGTCGTATCCAACAACAAGGTAAATTTAAAATAATGCATTTCGTGTTAATGGTTTAATAATCCAAAAGAAACAATCTGAGCGAATAAGCTGGTCACCAATGGCGGCTACTTTTACTGAATTCCAAAGGATTTAAACAAACTGACTTAGCAATTCTTAAAACTAAATAAATAAAAATTGAATTGACTTAACCCTTTAAACGGCTATTTTTTTCTAGTCATATTATGTTAAAATATTTTTAGACTTGAAATTAGAATAAGAAAAGGGATTCATTTAGCTTATTACATAAATTTAATTTGATTAATCGATTAATTTGGTTAATGAATAATTAAGTAACAAATCAAGACACATCATTTTGTGTGAGATAAAGAACTGAAGCATCTAAGTTTCTCTTTTACTAAAGATTTGTCAGAACTTATGCCAAACTATAAAATTTCATACAAAGATTGATAAATTTGGTGGGAAGCACACTTCCCACTGCCCTAGAAAGGGTTAAACTGTAAATTTTACTATTTAACAATTAGAATATAAAAAATATTTTACAGCATATTTTAAGCAATGTTATTTTAAATGAATTTGCACTAATAATGCATGAAAATTAAAAGCCAACGTGTTATTCAGTTCTTGTAAGATCCTTCCGACTTTTGTGTCATAACAGATTCTACGAAGTCTGTCCTAATCTATTTACCTCTCCTTCCTTATGTCAAAACTGCATCTCAAGCCGTCCAAGTGTCGGGGGTCAGGAATCAATGAAGGCGTCTCGAGCCATAAAGCAAACATCTCCGACGTATCTGCCTTATTCATCATACTCTCTAGCCGATGATTCCACTGAGTTGGCAAAGGATGCAGGAAATGAACTGATTGCGTAAATAATCGGATTTGCCCTATCCTTTTCCGGATTCGGGGTTCGCCGGTTTTGATGCCGGGAGTTGGAGCGAGAGGAGTTCCCATTGTAACTTGCTTAACGTCCAAGTTTTGTTCCGTTCGATAAATCGGTTTTATTAGTTGGACTGGGTTTTCGAAAGTTTCTATCGTGTTTCGGAATGTTGGTCTTTGATGCGATCATCTTGGGTGCGAAACTGAAGGATTCTGGATTGTATAATCAATAGGGTGGGGAAAGTTCCAATTTGGTGTTTGTTGTATAAAATTAATTTCCAAGCACTACAGGAAAAGTTGCAAAGATAAACATGGAAGAGAAGAAGCATTAAAATAATCGCTTTCGTTATGGTATAATGCGCAAATTTAACTTCAGATTAATAGCATTTTTGAGATTTGATCGCAGTAGTTGTATTCAAACTTTGCGTTATTTAACATTTCATCGAGAAACTTAATTTGAATCAACTTGTATTTATTTCTCGAAATAGTGTTTTACCCCTCTTCGATCGTGTTTTCAAGCAAGATTATTCATTTATAATAAATGATTTGTTTTAACATATGGAATCATAAAGTTCAAACGTAATTGCGTAAGGCTCTTAAAATAGTTATAACTGCATGTGTGTCAAAATTTGAAATTTAAATACTTTGGTTCAGAAACAACAGTCGGACTAAATTATGTAAAAAAGATTCTACAGAATTTTTGTATAATTATATATTTTATTTGGCATTGATAAACGCTTTTTCTTTTAAGATTTCATTCAAAAGAATGTAATTGAAATATATGCTTAATCCACAAAATGGTTAAATTTCTAATTATTCCAGCCAAGTAATATTTTCCCTCAACAAAGTTTTCTAGTAAATGACTATTTCTTTTTTAAGTAGGGAGATTTGGCTTAACATTTTTAATGGTAAATGCTTTTTTATTTTTTATTTTTTGCCAATAAATAATTCTTTAAGATAAAAATGTATAATGGCAACAGATATAAAAATATTTAATAAAACTTGTATGAAACCAAAAATATATTTTTTGATCAAAATTCAATTTTCGTAAGCAAGGGTAAAGTAATAATGGATATAATTTAAGAAAGAGAGCAAATTAAATTTAAAAGCAAAACTTTTATGAATCTTTGGCTGCTAATAAGACATATACATAACATTGACTTTCTAATTTGTTTATATTGCTGTTATTAGAAATTAGGTAAAATTAGAACTTTGCGAATTTTTTAACATGTACCAACACTTGCACTGAAAATGAAGGGAAAATGTGTTTTTAAATATTTGTAGTAAAAAAGTTAAATTTAATAATTTGAAATTCATAACTTTTTAGACGATCAAAGAGAGAATACTAATCCTCGAAATATTTTATAAGTATTACAATTGTATTTTGTTTCAAAATATAAGGAAGACATTCTAACATTCATTTTGAAGCGCCTTTTTACTTTCTTCTGTACAAACAGAAAATCTGCTTGAATCCGAAAAACACATTTTCTAAATTGTCTGTCTATTCGTCTGTGAACAAACATTGAATAATGTTTTAATGTAGGCAGATGAAACTGTAATTTGTGATCATTGCACTAAATATATATACATTTTTGAACGGAATCCATTTACAGAAGGTCGAGCTGCCCAAATATAAAGAATAAGATACACAAAACTAAAAAGCTAAGCTGAAAAATATTTAGAGTACAAAGTTATAATCTAAAATGTACATCTGAATCGAATTTTGAATAAAATCCGTGAAGGGGAAACCGTTTATCTGTCTATACTTTTTAATGCATGTTAGCGCGATGACACAAAAACGCAACGATTTAAATAAATTTAAGTATATGATCTTACTAAAACTATTTCGTATCACATTTTGGTTTTAATAGAATAAAAAAAGGATACCAAGTGCTTATTGGGTTTTTCTTTCATACTTTCCTATGAAGCACAACTTTTATGCACGGAACTCTGGATATAAAATTCTGGGCACTTGTGGGCTTCATGGACTTGACCATTAACTACAATTTTATGTGGGGAAAGAGGAATAACAGTATAGATATTAAATTAGCTAGTAAAGTTCCGCGAGAACATTTTTGTAGGTTTATTCTTTTTGCCAACTAAAATTTAATGTTGATATACAATTTTGATTACCTATATTAAATTTTAGGTCATTAAGAATGTAATTTTTCTGCATTAAATTTTAGTTAGATATACAATTTGAATTTCTTATTCATAATATTTTCTATTTACCGTATTGACATACTCAATGAGAAATGTCGCAAGTTGCAGATTTATTCCAAAATGTCGCACAGATCTGTAATTTTAGAGAACGTACACTAGATTTCATTTTAATTGTTTCTTGCATTTTTGGACATTTATATGTAGTGGACGTACAGACCCTAACCTCAATTGGGTTTTGCACGCAATATGGCACAGATCTACAATTTAAATGTTAAGATATCTTTCAAAATTTCCTTTTTTTAGATAGTTTTTTTTTAATTTATCATATCAAGATAGATATTCCAAAGTAGTTTTCTTCAACTTACGCAGTAATGATACAGAGACCTTTATCAAAATCAAAAATCCAGATACTTTTATGTTTCGCATAAATGAATATGAAAATATTTCTCAACATGTATTTCTGTAGTATTTATAATACTATGGATTATTAATTAGCATTAAAATTAATTATAACATTATTAGCATTAATTAATATTCTTTCTATATTATGTAAAATATTAAAAATTTTAAATTATACTTTAATATTTAGTAAAATTACACCATTTAGTATTGTGACATAAACATTTAAATTTCCCAATACACTTATCTATCTGTTTAAAAGTATGAAAATTTATTTACTGAAAGAATAATTTTTGAGTAGCACGATTTCCGGAAGAACTGCAGTGTAAACTGCTTACGCTGAAATCCGTTGGGGGTGTGGGAAAAATTCCATTGGGATAGTGACACACTATGAAAAACACTGAAAGGGGATGCCAGCTCTTATTCCGTCTTCAGAATCGGACCATGGTTCAGAATTACGAGGTTCATCCTAAAATAACTCAAAAGTTGCTTTAGAAAAGTGCTTTAGAATGGGACGATAGTATATCTGAACTAAATATTTCCTGAAAAATATTTAATTAAATAAAGAATATTTCCTTTTAATCAAAGTGCGTATAAATAATAGTTAATTGTGTTATGTGAAATTCAATTAGAAGAATGATATAAGTTCGATAATTAGGATAAAAGCATTAATTTCTTTTTAAAAATTCAAATATTCGAAGTTATTTAGTTTTTTAAGGTAATTAAAAATTGTTTCATAAAATTCATGGGTTCAACAATCATTACATCATCATTGATTGAAATTCATGGGTTCAACAATCATTACATCATCATTGATTGAAATTCATGGGTTCAACAATCATTACATCATCATTGATTGAAATTCATGGGTTCAACAATCATTACATCATCATTGATTGAAATTCATGGGTTCAACAATCATTACATCATCATTGATTCAAATTCATGGGTTCAACAATCATTACATCATCATTGATTGAAATTCATGGGTTTAACAATCATTACATCATTGATTGAAATTCATGGGTTTCAACAATCATTACATCATCATTGATTGAAATTCATGGGTTTCAACAATCATTACATCATCATTGATTGAAATTCATGGGTTCAACAATCATTACATCATAGTTCATCATTTTGTACATAGTCATATCTAAAATTATAATAATCCGTATTGTTAATAAACTTCTCTTGAAATTATTATGTGTAATTTATGATATAAATTGTATGAAGATATTTATTTTGAAACCAATATTTCCCGAATTCTACATAAAGTAATTTTTTTATTCAAAAATGAAAAAATAATTTCTCATAAAAATACATTTTTTTTTTCATATCAATTTCAAAGAATTCCTCTCCTATTTACATAAGGACTTTCAGCAGAAAATAGAAACTTCAAAGCAGTGATATTCAACTGCATCCAAAATTGTGAGGCTTAGTTTAACCCTAACTTCTTCACTTGTCAGAAATTCAAACACGGTGCCGTCGAAATGTTTGCAGAAGTAAGAAGCGTCATTCCCCTTTCATTAACGTCTTAACCGGCTGTTGAGTCAGCAAGTGTGAGAAGCTAAATTAATGAAAGTGGCCGGAGAATTGAGAATCGGAATGCTTCAATGTCTGAAAAGACTCGGCAGAAAAATTTTCACAGCTTGTTAACTTTAAAATGAGTTCTCTTTTATTAGAATTAGAATATTTTGTACTTAAAATGTCACATGTGATTATTAATTTTTTAGAGGATATTTCTTAAAATCTTAAGTTGTATTTTAGAATGCATTAATCTTCAACTGAAATGAATAAACTGGATTTCTAGAACTGAATTCTTATTGAATACAGTATTAATAGTTATATTATTTCTATATTTCAATTTATAATCCACTATTATAAATAATATTACGAATTTCTAATATTGTTTTGTAGTATGTCTGATAAGATATTCAAAAATTCTTATTAGCTGCTGAAGAAATACTAGCTCAATAATCCCTAAATTTGACAACTATTTTGCGACGGAAATGAAAGTTCTGAAGAATAAAAGAATTATGACTATAGTTCTAATAAAGCTGGGACAATAGTTCATTCTAGAAATTTGTCTCTTGTTAAGAGGCTATAAAAGGCGTCACTTATTTTGAGGGCTGAAAGGAATTTTTTGTAGAGTTGGTCGCAGAGCGATCTCTCTAGTTTGCTCTAAGCTCTTTCCTATGTAGCGATTTTATACATACTAGTATTGTTCGCATTCATAAATGGCATACTTTATATGTATCTTGATTGTGCTTTTGGTATTTAAGCTTCATGTTTCTATGGAATAAAGAACCGACTTCCATTACCCAGCTTATTTAATTTCTTTTATCACAGAAAGAGGATTTCGTATTAATTCAGTGGAATTCCAGTTTTGAATTTTGTAATAGGTAATGTATTAAACGAAATTTAATCGATCACATGGAAACGAAATTTAATCGATCACATGGAAACGGAATTGAATTGATCACATGGAAACGGAATTGAATCGATCACATGGAAACGGAATTGAATCGATCACATGGAAACGGAATTGAATCGATCACGTGGAAACGGAATTGAATCGATCACGTGGAAACGGAATTGAATCGATCACGTGGAAACGGAATTGAATCGATCACGTGGAAACGGAATTGAATCGATCACGTGGAAACGGAATTGAATCGATCACGTGGAAACGGAATTGAATCGATCACGTGGAAACGGAATTGAATCGATCACATGGAAACGGAATTGAATCGATCACATGGAAACGGAATTGAATCGATCACATGGAAACGGAATTGAATCGATCACATGGAAACGGAATTGAATCGATCACATGGAAACGGAATTGAATCGATCACATGGAAACGGAATTGAATCGATCACATGGAAACGGAATTGAATCGATCACATGGAAACGGAATTGAATCGATCACATGGAAACGGAATTGAATCGATCACATGGAAACGGAATTTTATCGATCAGATGATAATTTCTGAAGTTATTTATAATGGCATATAACAAGGATATTAGCATTCAAAAGAAACAGAATATTAGAATTTTCTTGATTGAGAAAGTGAGTGGAAAATAGATTATATTATCTTCCCAAATATGAAAGAATTCAAGTTAAACAAAAGTGCCTAGAAGTAATAAGAACCAAACATTCTGATAAGAACCAACACATTTATATTTTAACTTCATTTATCTCTTGTATTGGATATCAAAAAAGTGTGTGTGCCATTTTCATCAAATCTAAGATTTATTCTGTAGTAAACAGTGGGAGTAGAAATTGTATTCGTTTTAAAATAAATCATTGAAGAATATTCTAGCATCTGAGAAGAAAAAAAAATCCCCATTCTTTTCTCAAAATGAAAAACTGAGTTCATTGTTTGCCAAAAAAGAAAAGAATATTTTCAATATTCTTTCTGCAAAAAGCGCAAAAAGAACAGATTTTTAAAACGTTTCCGAACTATATATCGAAGGAAACTGTAGTCTGAATTAAATAAACTTATAAACATAAGGAACTTCTCTAAATCCAATATAAGTTCCATCGGTAGCTGTAAAGATAGAAGAATACAAATTGTTCGCTGAAGAACGTTTAATCTCAAAGTTAGACGGGTGGGTTTATTTATGAGATGCTTTGGCGTGACATCTCTTGTGATGGCATTCAGTCTCTGAAACGAAGATTTTCTATCGTTCCACTCTTTTGTCGTTTATAAATGGTTTTTCTCTGCAGTCAGTGAAGTAAGTTTCTGAATGGAAAGTTTTATTTTTCTTAAACTCGAAAATTCAGTCCTGTAAATTTGGATGTCTAATGGTATTCTTCTTTTTCGGATTTAAAGTTATAGAACGTTTTTCTGTTTTGTAGAATCTTTTAAATGACTGTAATAGGAAAATGGTAAATTCATTTTAATGGTTCGTTCTCGATGGTGATGAAAATAACCATAATTCAATACTGTAACCAATTTCTTGAGCTTTAATTTAAAAGAATAAGTGTTAACTTTCACAAACTAATTTCGTTTACACTATCGCTTTCTATTTTCTGCTTGTATTCCTATGTTTACTAATTCGATTGACTTCTCTTTGCTCTGCAATTTTTTCACAGCAATAAGTCTTTCTTTTTCAAATTGTTCTTCTCAATTTCTGTCATAAATAATTATTTCATAAACATCTCAACACATCCTGCACGTTTTAAAATATAGCAGTATTTAACTTTAACCATAGAACTTTACTTCCATAGCATAACCATAGAATTTTACTTCCATAGCATAACCATAGAACTTTCCTAATTTTAAAATTATCATCGATTATGAGGCTTAATTCTACAACTAAATACAGTAAATATTTTCGTCCTTTATCAAGATGGGTCATTTTAAAAATGCACTAAATTTCGTTTCAACAATTTAAAAATTCAATGCATATTAAACAGAATTTTAAGAAAACAATTTGTATTTTTAGTCAGGATTGACATACTTGTCATTTTAACAAGGCTTTTCTGTCTTTATATAACAATTCATTTAACCCGGAATGATTTTATAGTTGGATAATGTTTTTCATAAGCTTCAAAGTTTTCTAAATAGTCTGATTCATTGTGTGTAAACAATTTATAGGAAATCCAGTCATTATAGGTTTTAAATGAATAAAATCTTCATCTACTACTTGATGGAAAAACGTTTTTAATTTCTTTATATCATCCTCAAATTCGGCGCTAATTTTATAGATGTTTATAAAAAGAATAAATTTAGTATTTTCAATAAGTCATTTTACAGATCAAAATCCCTATTAGCATAAAATATTGAACATCAACTCCAAGATTCTTAAATGCCAAGCAATATCGTGAATATATCGTAAAAAATGTTTTGAGCATTTTGTCTTTACAGAGATCTTTTGTCATAGTTCTAGCGTATTCCATTTTTAACACAAGTTGGTACAGTATCCGTTCAAAATGTAAAGTTGTTTCAATTCAGATTCTACTATTCAGAAGCTTTTAGGACCTGGCTTCTGGCTTGGCATAATTCCCTGGTGTTTTTTCCTCGTTTAGTCGGTTTCCCATCATTTCACTAGCATGTAATATGTGTGATATGCTCTGTGAAAATTGAAAAAGAATTAGATACATTTTTCGTCAATAGGTGGCTCTGCATCAAACTCGGTGAATTTTAGACTGCATGATAGCCTGATCTCACTCCATGTAATTTTCGAATGTGATGATTTTAGAATGACGCTATCTAAACACACATTTCAAATGATCTTTGATCTAAAGGACTGTATTAAGTTTCTCAAGCGCTTAATTACAGGGCAATTATCGGTAAAGCAATTTTCAGAAAAGAATTTCATACATTAATGCATTCAATAAAAATTGACACTGCCTATCACATGTAATTTTCTGTACACTAAAGCCATTAAATCTTATGTTATCATAAATCTTGATTTTGGCAAAACTAAAACACTTTGTGATGATTTTAAAGATATTTTATTCCACTGCTCCATTCTTGAATATTCGAAATTTAAAACTTCATTTTCTGAATAGGAATTGGATTTTAGCTAATTACATTATATATTTTGAGAACTCCTTTCGCAGCCGGTTGTCTAAAATATCCTAAGTCCAGGAGTAATCCGGAACGCATCGGTAATTCAGACAGAAAGGAAAGCTTTGGGACGATGACTGGGAATTCCAAGCCCTTCTTATTGATTTCTTTACAGACGTATTCATAGATTCTATAAATTACGGATATCGGCTTTTTGGTTCAATGATTATGATTGAACTTCTAGAAAAGCCAGAAGATTTTGAAGTGAAATGAAGAGATAAAAGGAAGGCTTTAACAGAGTGGAGCGATGTTTGGTTTATTGAATATCTAATTACTCTGCATTTTCCAAAGCATAAATTTGCTTATAAAGATTAAAAAAGTATGTTTGGAAAAACTTTTCATGATATTTTTATAAGAATACTATATTTATAACTGGAATGCCAAGAAAAGACCCCTTTTTTAATAATGAGAATTGATTAATAAAAGTGAATTAAAACTTCTGAAGCAACTGATTTAACTTCTGAAAAAGGAAATCGAATTATGAATTTTTCTAAACAAGTAGATTCAAATATAAAAAGTGATAATATAAAACTAAAGTTCATTTTATATTCAGTTTCAATTCAAAATTTTAAATATACGAGATATGACTCATGGTAAATAAGTTTTGCTTTGGTGAAGTTAAAAAAACATTATTTAATATTTATATTCAATTTTGAGAGATTTATTTTTTTTAAGAAAAATTTTATAAGATTTTTTAAAAGTGTGTCAAGTGATCAGTTGCTATTATTTTAATATATGTTGTTTCTTATGGCACTTGCCATGGACAAGCCCGCTATTCGAAGACAGCCGATTTAAGTCTGAGGGGGAGCGCCTCTTGTTTCTATAGTAGCGACATCTAGGGCCAAGAGAACGACTTAGCTACCCACACGTCAAAACCCTTTTTACGGGGCGGACTTCATTCACGCATTTCATTCACTCAACCACAGATCGTAATTTAGACATGAACCAGAGAACGATCACCCCTGATCCAGTACCCCCAGTGGTATTACTCTCGACATGGAGGACTTTGTGACCACGGCAGGTTTAACGCGCGTCAGCCACCAAGCACGCTGGGAATCTTCGGCCGGCGGGGTTCGAACTCGCAACCAAAGGGACGCGAATCCGACGCTCTACCAACCAGGCTATCCTGGCCTATTTTAATATCTGAAGCAACAAAGGAATTAAATCCGCTAATCTCAAATAATAAATTTCTTTTAATTAATAACTAAATACAATGTTAATTTTTGAATTCGTAAATTTAAGATGCTTTTTAAACTTATTAATAATTAAACTTTATGAAGAATTTCAAATTTTCCAAATTAATACAAGAAAATTTCATCACATATTTAATAAACACTGATTGTTTTTGCAATCTTTCGCTGCAAGGTCAATTATATAAATATTAAACGCTTGGGTAAGAATTTCAAAATATGTAGATGGATATACTGAATTCAGCACACCAAGAATAAATTGAAGTGCATTTAAATTCTTCCAAAAATACTTGTTATACGAAAAGGTGAATATAATCCTATACAAAATATCGATCATCATAAATAAAAAATAAATCACTTCGATTTCTGTATTTCTTGCCAAACCAAACTAGAAAAAGAGGGGATCGACTTGTGCATATCAAAAAAGTAAAGCCCAGGTGTGAATTTCCGATGTGCGAAGCATATAACGCTCAATTTAAAATTCAAATTTTTGTCGTCAGAGTTCCTTCCGTTCGGCGTCTTTCATTTTCTGTTTATTTCCGCTTTTCCTTGCCGTTTCACTTTTGGCTTCTTTTTTTGAGTTTGTGATATTTCGATAAACTCTGCGAAATGCTGTATTATATAGATATCATGTTAGTGGGGACGTGATATGGATAAAATAAGAATTCTGAATGGTATCTCTCTGAAATATTTATTCAATGTGAAATGTATCAAATTAATAAATAATGAGGTTGGCAACGGTCGGTTTTAGATGAAAAAAGTGGAAAATTTTCGAATCTTCTAATTTTTTTTTTATTTCAAACATGTGTATGCAGTTTCACTGCTTATATTAATATCATAAAAATACCACTGCTGAAAATTCCATGAGATGAAAATATACTTGGCTTCTTGGCGAGACTTTCGGCACTAAGTGATTTGGCGATAGTCTTGGCATCCAGAGTTTTTGAAATTCGGCAGGTTTCAGAAAATGTATAAAACGTCTGGTTGCATTTCCAAGAGAGGGAGTTTGGTCCTACTTACATTGAGTAACAGTATTGTCTTGTTTTTGATCGCGACAGATTTGTTGAATTTCCCCTTCTCTGTGAGTGAGTTAGTACTTTGAAAATTATTGGAAACTAGTTTGCCTGATTTGTAATGTATATTTCTAAACAACTACTGTACACAGAATACTGTTACACCATCTTAGTAAAAGTGCTTTGAGCTCATATACTCATTCGAATTGTTGACACAAGACTTTGTATAAAACTTAATTGCTTATTTTAATACAATAGATTTATCACTATATCATTTGTTCTCAGTTCTTGCCGTGAATTTACTTATATCATTCCAAATAGATAACCATAAGAAAAAACGACATTTTAAAATTATTTAAGAAGTTCTCTTCGAATCGCCCTTGGAACTACCCTAGTTGCCTTTAGTTACATTTACGACTGTTTTAGAAGTGTGAATTGATTAAAACCATAGCCTAGAGTATTTGAAGCTTAATAAGATGGCACATGTTGCTGAAATTATCATTACAAATATAGAGATTTTTTGTGATTTATAAATTCCATACCTATTTCTTCAATTCCCCATCATTTAATTTTCAGATTTCTCGCAAGCTATGCCAAAGTTGTTGCTGCTGGGGAAATGTCCGGTTAGTTAGTCAAATCTGTACGGTGCACAATGAAACCATGTTAAAGTGAACTTATGCGGTAATTCAAAATCAAGGTTAAAAAACATTTGAAAACTAAATAGTAATATCTGTAAACAAAATTATACAAAAAAAGAACGTTTCCATGTAAAATTATAAGTTGCAATGGTCTATAAACACGTAAAAATTTATAAATGAGGTATTTCATCCACCAAATTTCAAATGTTTGAAATAGTTGGTCTAAAAAAGTTAAGTGATGACTTTTACAAATAGATGGCTTTACTTTTGCAAACATGCTGAATCATAGGATATTTCCGGGGCATTGTGCAAAAATAACACCTTGTAAATAAAGGATACTTATGAGTAAAACTGGATGCCGATTACAGAATTCATTCAGGAGTACAAGCACTGGGTTATCCCACCAGAAACTAATTATAAAGTGAAAGACAAAAAGCTTATTTTGGTCACACTGCATGTTTCTTGAAGAATCCATCTCAAATCTTCGATCCTTTGATTGAGAAACTCTTACTCGGGACAACTTTAGTGAGACTCATAATTTCATTAACATTTTCCTTTTGATATTTGCACTTTTTGGAAATCCAAAGGATAAATAATTTTTCATTGCGCGTTAAAGCTTTCATGCCTAGTATTTCACATTTTTTCCCCTAGAAGTAAACTTGGACATGAGTGATATTTTTTTTCACTCGAGTCGCATTTTCGGTTTTAATTCTCATTCGGTACTTTTTTAAACATATCTAATGATCTTATAAATATATCTAAAAGCATTTTTTAATTATCAATATAGATCTGATCCCATATTTGGAATATGATAGATCAGGTGGCAGAAAAGTTAGTTACTTATCATCAAACATTCCAGAATCAAACTCGCTAAGGGGCCAATAATAATTGCAGTCTAGCAGTTTTCGGTCCGTTTTCGTTAAACAATTTTTAAAACTTAATCACAAAAGGTGAAAAAGCAACTAACTATAACCATTAACGAACCATTCAGGGTTCTTATTTTATTTTATGCTTCCAGTCTGGAGAAATATAAAACAAAAACCATTAAGGATGGACGAATCTAAATTTACTTCAGTTTTAAAGTATTGTTGAAACTTCACTTTAAATTTTAGTTTAACGTTTACAAATTCGATATTTGTTTACATATGATATAAAAGAATTTGAGGCCAATTAAGGATTTATTGCAATTTATCAAGTGTAAAAGACACAAAAACCAATTCATTGAGATATCTGTGAATATTTGTTAAGACCTTTTAGATTTTAATGAAAGATACGGTTCAAGATTTAATGTTTTAGCGGTAATTCACCAGACTTAGTTTAAGTTTATATAGTTAAGATCTTTGAGATCTCCAAAAGGCTTGCGAAGTTTTTGTGAATTTAACTAAGAGAACTTACTTTATTTTTAAATCTACCTCCGCTTCATTGAAAATAAGTGATTTTGTTGTTTCTTATGGCACTTGCCACGGACAAGCCCGCTGTTACGAAGACAGCGATTTAAGCAGGAGGGGGACGTCTCTTGTTTGTTTAGTAGCGCCAACTAGGGTCAAGACTTTGCTACTCACACATCACTCATTCGCTTGCACTACCCCTTTTTACAGGAGGGCACATTCACACATCTCACAGATAGAACAACGGAAGAACAGTCATGCCCAAACCGGGACTCGAACCCGGGACGCCCAGATCATGGAGAAGACGCGCTACCCCTATGCCAGGACGCCAACCTTAAGAGATTTCTTTTTCCTTCCTACAATCATTTTTCGAGTTCAAATATTTTTGAACGAGGTCTCTTCAATTTATCGCCAATATGAAAACCGAATAATCAAATACAGTAATTTTTCTTGCAGTCCTATTCATAGCATTATCTAACTAATAAGAAATCTTAATTATCTACATTGGCAACTTGCATTGTTTTCTTCCTTATTCGATGTGAAAGGGTACATTAAAGAAGATTCCAATTTTTATCTTATTTGAAATCAAATGCTGAGAATCAAAATCAAAATATAAAATGAAAAAAAAAGACGTTCTTAAATCGGAATTTCTGATTTGAAATCGCTATTTTTGCATTTTCCAATATAGTCAAAATTAGATAGAAAATTATTTTATTCTGTTGTATTCGAAACAGAAAATATGTCCCTATATGTACGGTTCATTCCGTTTGTAATCTACCTCCCCAAAATTTGATTAGTTTCAATACAGTCTCTAGTAGCGACCTCATTATGTCCTTTTTTTCATTGAATAGATCGATAATTCATCTTTGGAACACTGAACAATGAATGAAATATTTCTTAAAAATATATCAATTTTTCTCTCAAAACATATCAATTCTTTGAAAAGAAACTGATGCATTTTCGAGGAAAGATCTAAAGTTAATGAGACGTCAAACAGACATGATTAGCATCAGAAACAGAAGCACGGATAATATCTTGGAATCTATTCTTGAAAGAGTAATCAGGATGAAGAATACAGGATTCGATTCTCATCTTCTAATCATTAAATATAATGATCAAAAGATAGTACTATCCAAAGGTTCGATAAAGAAAATCATGCTAGTTTTCGCACTGATAGCGAATGTCAGAAACTACAAAAAATCCACCAAAAAGTATAAGATGTTTATTTAATACCATAAAATTGAGTGATTATACTTCAGATATGGTAAATTTAGTTTATGTAATGAATTTATCAACGTAGAATAATGTAAATTACTTTTTGTATTTGCGTATTGCTTAGTGCATCAATGTCGCAATAATATAAAGAAATCCATAATTAAATTAATTTTTCATTGGTAGAAATTATTTGTACTAGAAATTATTTAATAGTATTAAGTTCAGAACTAAAGTAAATAATAACACTGTAGACTTTACATTGCGAGAACACACAGAGAATGACACGAAGAATTAAAAATAAGGTTTAAAAAGTAAGTTTGACTTTTAATTTAGCAATGGAGTTAAGTTAAAGAATGCACGTGGTTAGAAGTTTTCTTTTATCCTAAGAAAACTGTTATGCATCAAATTTGTCAAGAAATTTGACTACCAAGAAGTTAAACTGCTATTAATAAAAAAATTGTTCCTTGTAAACGAATAAAATACAAATATTTGCAAAAAAATTCAATTACCCGCCCCCGCCTCAGAATAAACCTTGCGTCTTCTATTATGTCATTCTAATTTAGACATCTTATTTCCAATTCTAAAGTGCTTATTTTCAGAAATTCCTCAATTTTGGCTACAAAAAATTTTATGTCTGTAGAAGGATATTTAGGACAAAAAATATCTAATTACGGCTTTAGTCTAAAACATTCGTTTTTTATAACGAAATATCCAATAACATACTTTGATATCATCGTGATATTCTCCAGCATTAAGAATATCGGGCAATATGGGGAAGGAATCTAAGATTATCTTGTGCTAATATGAAAGTGCACTTTCTTATATTGAAAGGAAATGCCTTGTACAAAATGACATCATTTGTTACCCAGGATACATTCTTTAAAATTAGCATATAATGTCAAAATAATCAGGACTCTTACCTCTTTGATTAAAAATCCTAAATTTTTCTATTACTATTTAACATATAAAACAAAAGATTAATAAGTTTATGGTCCATTGATATGCAATTCAAATATTTAGATAGGCATTTAACAATTGATAAGAAAATTTTCATCGGAATTGTTGAACATTTAAAAACGTGAATCGGAACTCGCTAAGAAAATTTTCATCGGAATTGTTGAACATTTAAAAACGTGAATCGGAACTCGCTAAGAAAATTTTCATCGGAATTGTTGAACATTTAAAAACGTGAATCGGAACTCGCTAAGAAAATTTTCATCGGAATTATTGAACATTTAAAAACGTAAATCGGACTCGCTAAGAAAATTTTCATCGGAATTGTTGAACATTTAAAAACGTAAATCGGAACTCGCTAAGAAAATTTTCATCGGAATTATTGAACATTTAAAAACGTGAATCGGAACTCGCTAAGAAAATTTTCATCGGAATTATTGAACATTTAAAAACGTGAATCGGAACTCGCTAAGAAAATTTTCATCGGAATTATTGAACATTTAAAAACGTGAATCGGAACTCGCTAAGAAAATTTTCATCGGAATTATTGAACATTTAAAAACGTGAATCGGAACTCGTTAAGATAATTTTCAAATAAAAAATCATTCGTTGCAAGACTTATTGGCACAAAGGTTTTAATTAGATTGTTATAATATCTTCAAGATATTGTCTAGCATTCTGAATATCGGAAAGCACCGTGAAAATATCGCACTATATCTTATGCTTATAGAGAAAAAGATAAACGATCCTTTTCTTCCCCCTTTTAAAGAATTTTCAACTAATTTCTTGTATGAAATTCCGATACCATAATAATATAATGAAAGCAAAAGCTTAAATTTAAAACCATAATAATATAATGAAAGCAAAAGCTTAAATTTAAAACCATAATAATATAATGAAAGCAAAAGCTTAAATTTAAAACCATAATAATATAATGAAAGCAAAAGCTTAAATTTAAAACCATAATAATATAATGAAAGCAAAAGCTTAAATTTAAAACCATAATTATATAATTAAAGCAAAAGCGTAATTTTTAAAAAGAAAGCTACAGTAGCTAATTATTTACCAATAGTTTTTTTTAATTAATAAAATATTACATTTCTCTTTAACATTATAACTGAACTATTAAATAAATTTAAGACTGACATTTAAAATTAAATCAGAAATATATATATAAAAAAAACATGGCATTTATAAAGCAACCCTCATAAAACATTGAGAAACAGTTCAATCATTTTTGTAATAATGTCTGCTTCTTGCAACTCATTAAAAAGATTTTTTTTCAACTCGTGTCTCAATATTGTATCTTCGAGGAATAAAACATTAAATAACATCGTTCATCAAGTGCTCTTTCAGATGAAATACATTTGGCGCCAAGATGTATCGTTAATGAGATGTCAAGCAGACATGATTAGAAACACAAACTTCAGCACAAATAAAGCGCTCGGAACCATTCTCCAAGACAGTAATCAGCAGACGAACAGAGAATTAAATCCCAATCTTCTGATCATTAAATATAATGATCCGAAGATTGTGGTACCCCGAGGGTCTGAAGAGAAGTAAATAACAGGCCTTTCTTGAGCGTTGGGGAGTCGTCTCAATGTAGTTGAAGACACCGATTAAATTAGTTAAGAGGGTAGGTCGAAACTAAATAGTAACCTGCTACTCATATTATAGTTCGATTATTCAAGATTTATTCACAATTTAATTTCAAGAGCTTTTCGCTTCACTAATTCTCATGAATGTTATGAAATGGCAAATTTTAAGATTGATTTAATCCAATTTAGACATAGTTAACAATTGATATTTTAACAATGAGGCTCTTCAATGCATAGCAAATAGTGTACGATTTATAATATAAGGTAACATTTAGATATCATTCATTTATTGAAAAATTTCTTTTTCTGTATAAATTATTACTAAGTGATGTAACATTGTAGTCCAGATAAATCATAGGTATTTTGAATACAGGGCTTTAAAAAATGATACATTAATAACTATACCGCATGTATTTTTCACATCTTGCATTCAAAGTACATATGATCTATTTATTTACTAATGTATTTTTATTGCAATTTTATTAATGTATTTGTTTGGAAATAATCGATCATAATCATGATAGAATTTTTTTAAAGAAAATTTGCAAATAACATCTCTTGTTCAATGAAACGAAAAAGCTTAATTTAAAATTTGTTAAATAACTTAACCAATTATGGAGAAAATTTGGTAGCAGAGAAGAATCTGTTTTTAGTAATGTGACGATATGATGGCATAGCTCATTTAGTGATATTGAATATGTATTATGACTTAATAGCTCATTAGGTGAGCACTTCAATATTTTCGCACAAATATAGCAACATATTTTAAATTGCGTTTTGAGAAAAATTTCTTATTTCATTTTTTAGATTAATAATATACGGTCTGATTGAACTGTAAGCTGATCAGTCATGTATATACATTTTTGTACACTGAATAAAATATTTCAAAATAAACTTTTTTTTGTCGAACCTGATGCAAGAAGCACATTTTATTAAAGCCTAATAGTAATATTAAATATTAAAGTTCAAATTTGGACAAGCATTTGTACTGGACTTCCATCTGTTCAATATGAAGAATCGGCATGAATTTATTTAATGTAATCAAGTAATTTTCAATATCATCCAAGATCTAACTGCACGCTGTTGGAGGCAATATAGTTTCAGTGCAAAATCTGATTTAGGCGCAATAGCAACACGTTTCTTAAATTAAAAACAACATTACAGATTAGCGTGTATAAATTTTGTACTTACTGGACATATTTGACAGTTTATTTTATCTCGGAAGACTTTTGTAATAAATTACATCGAAAGGCAAGAAATAAAAAAAAATTAGGATATTATTTCGACTTTTTTCCGTGGAAGCAAAATATGCAATTGCATTTTTATAGGAATAATGAAAATTATTTGTATTTCAATGTAAGCAATGAAAGATATTGTAGTAATTTATGCATAAATATGTATTAAAAATTTACTAAAATTAGCGAGAAAAGAAATTGATTTTTGATTGAGATATTTTGAATTATAAGATTCTGCAAAATTATTTTTGTGTGATATTTTCAGTTATCGATGAAGGATGCCACAATTTCTGTGTCTTTAATTTCTAAACATCTAAATTTCTAAATAAAATTTTTAAAAGTTTCTTCCAAGTGCATATTTCCAATATTTCATCTGTGCCAAATTTGGTAGCTCTTGGTTTAACAATTTGCTCTACGGAGAACTAATAAATACATATACACTTCTTTTGTTATCAATGTAAGTTTACGTATATTCTAATTTGCCATTTTCACTGTTCATATATATGTGTCTCCCTCTAGTGATTAAAAAAACCACAGTTCCGATTTTTTTTTTTTTTTAATACTTTAAAGAAATTTTTTAGCTTATCAGCAATTTGAATTAAATATTGCTGAGACCAAATTAAAACTTTTTTTCAGTCTTTAAATGTACGAAAAAAGTAAGTTAAGTTAAAAGTAAGTCAGTTTCATCATAAAGTAATAAAATTTGCTATCCGTATCTACTACCATTTGCATTAAATGGAAATTATGTTTCCATTAAAATAAAAGATGATACATTTATATAAATCAATACTTTAATAGATTGAAGAAACGAAAAATTAAAACTAAACTGGTTTGTGAGAAAACAGTCTACAGTGTTCATTATTATTAATAAGAAATCTTTTTTTGTAAACACGGAAATAAGATTTTCATTTTCATCTTTTCAACTAAAAAATAAATGAAAAAATAAGTCGTTATTCTTCATTCAAATCGACAATTTATAATTAACAAAAAAAATTTCGAGAAATTTTATTAAGAAAATCCTACCTTTTTTTTTAAATTTGTAAATATTTATAAAATTAACTTTGATGAAATGTATGCAAAAAATTTGCATTAAAAGTCTTAAACAAAAGTGTTTAAATGTCTATTTACGTAATTACAAAAAATATTACAATTTTAATTTTTAATACTTTCAGATGCATTGTAAAAAAAGTATATTCCCATTTCTATTTAGTGTTTAAAAAATAGAATACCGTATTAATTACTTGACATTAATGGATATAAATCACGATATAAAGAAGTAGAAAATATTGACAAATGGGTGATTTCTGAAATAAAATGTTTGACTTGGAGAGGTCAACTGAAACTGAACTGAAATGGTGTAGAAGAGAATTTGTTGATAATTTTTTTTTTTTTATGGGGTCTTATATCTGGACTTGGAGAATGCATATTTAGCAAATGATAGATCTTTACATCGAAAATAGAAGCTTAGATGGTATTTAGTTATGGTATGGTAGCGATTCTCAACCTTTGGGGGAGCCCCCCTAGGGGGGCGCAAGCACACTAGAGGGGGACGCGAGAATATCCAAAAGAAAATGTTATTTAAAAAAATTGATTAACTAATTGAAATAAAAGCACAAATACACATAAAAAAACAAAATACATTCCGACATATTTAATAACTTATTAAAGTAAAACATCTTACTAAATCAAAACTTAATAATAAAAACATACTAAATTAAAACAAATTTAATAATTATTAATGATTTCATGGGGCCTATCTTGCAGAGCAAAGTTTTTAGAAGGAAGGCTTAATATTAGAAATAGCCCCTCTCAGCTCTGCCGAGATCTATATTTTGTCTTCAAAGTAGCCACAGCAGAAAATCCAGTTCATGTTGAAAATGGTAATAGAATGCGAAATGTCCTTTTTTTTAGTGCAATTAAAATCATCTTCTACTCCTGCCCAAAATTTAAATAGTGATTTATTACTAAATTGTCTTTTAGTTTCACCACTTGTCGTGAAGTCTATGAATTTTTTTCCTCATCAATTGAGAGTTCTTCAGGAGTCTTATGATATGGATTCGTAACTTGTTATCAGTTTGTCGTCAGCAAGAAAAAACTTTTGTAAAATTCTTTGCCAGCATGGGTAAAAGATTTTCAGTGGTTTACAAAAACAACTTTTACATGTTCTTCTTCAGTCTTGTAAGTTTTAGTACAATTATCCACATTTGCAAACATTGTTAGATTTCTTTGCTTCAAATTTCTTCCCCACAATTCCAATTTTCTATAAAAAGCATTAAATTTATCACTCGTGTATTAAATTTATCACTCATATCTAACATATGTGTATTTGCTCCTTGGATTTGAAGATTCAAGTTATTTAATTTCTCGAATATGTAGACCAAGTAGCTCAATTTCATCAGAAATAAACAATCGCGAAAATTTTCGGCCTCCGGTCTGTTTTTTTCTAGGAAAATGGCGATTTCTTCTCTTAATTCATAAACACGTTGCAAAAATTTCTCACGTGATAACAATCTTGCCTCGCAATAAAATAATTACGCTGAATGTACTGAACCCATATCTTTACAAAGTGCAGAAAAGATTCTCGATTTCAGGGGGTCTCATTTTTATATAATTTACTACGGTTACAACAGTTAACAAAATATTCAGACCAGGACTCATTTCTTTCTAAGCCATTGCATGATCCACAGAGAAGCTTTATGTCCAGACTCACTGAGGCGATTTTTTCTTGTATACCTTGGAATCTTCCGAACATGGCACGAGCACCATCGGTGCATATTCCGACGCAATTTTTCCATTGTATGTTTGCCTCGTTCATAAAATCATTTAGAACAGCAAATAATGCGAGGTCCATTGTTTTGAGTTCTATTGGTTTTCAGAAAAGTAGTTCTACTAATGACATATCACAAAATTGAATACAGGCAATTAAATGAGCATCTGTTGCTTCATCAAGCTATATTGAAATCAATTTATCACGCAACTTTGAGAAAAGCTGGCACTGTACATCTTCAGATATATCACCAATTTGACGAGCAACAGTATAGTTTGAAACAGGTACGGACTGCAGTTGTTTTGAAAAATTATCTCCAAACATAGTATCTACAATCTCAATTGCTGCTGGCAAAATAAGATCTTCACTAATGGTGTGAGGATTTCTACAATTATATGAACTTTGTAAGATACAATTAAAGCTTTTTTTTATTTACAGACAAAGTTTCTTTAAAAAATGATTTTTGCTTTTTATAATTTTAATTTTAATTCGAAGAATTCTCTGGGTTTGTTGATGTACTCACTATGAAGCGTTTCCGAATGTCGTTTAAGTTTATTAGGTTTCATGCTGTCTGCGGCCAACATTTTTGAGCAAATGATACACAGGGGCCTTTCTTCATTTACTTCAGTACTGGTAAACCCAAAATTTAAGTATTCTTGCGAATATTTCCTTGATTTTATTTTCGGAACCAATCTCGTCTGTGTACTTGTTGATGCTTGACTATCGTCTAATGCTTGCTTACTTCCGCTTTAAAAATTTATTCATGAGTCTGCATAAATCTGATGCCGTGAATATTTAATATGGCGAATTGCAATTAACACGAAAACATATATAACATACACATTCACGATAGATTCGATAGCGATAGAAAGATCGACTCGAATGAGACTAGCTGGAATTGAAATCTGCATTATCGTTCTTTCCTATGATAAAACATTTGCTCTATGCATGCTCAAGACGGCATCGGTCGTGTGGATTCCCTTCTACAAATATTACTTATTTTTTTCTCTTTTGTTTAGTCATCCTTCTGTTTTATTATTCGAAAAAAAATGTATTCAAAGATTCTAAATTTAGCTCACCCCGTCTAGGCTTCATTGACGAATTTTTCTACTTTCATATTCTTTTAACGTTATATCGCTGTTTGGCTTTCATTTCAAATATAATATTTAAATCTTCTCCGCTTTCATTCGCTTCATCTGTTCGCCACCCGCTTGTCCAAACTGCCAGATATGGTTTCTCACCAACGTTGGCTCGCTTTTTCTCTTGTTTTGGCAGTTAGTTACAAATAATTTAAAAACAGAATCCAAAATGCTCAATATACATTATTGTTGTATACATGTTATTGTAAGCGGGGGGTGGGGGCGAGATGGAAATTATTATTGAAAACTGGGTCGCGAATACTGAAAGGTTGAGAAACGCTGTGGTATGGGATTACGTTCGGCGGGTTTTTTTAGATATAATTTCAAATTTATATTTTGAATTTTTCTATAAAATTGGAAAAATTTCTTATGAAACAATATGTATTGAAAACTTAAAATGTTTTTTGAAAATAAGAAAATAGGTTTGTATAAAGAATGGTATAAAATAAAATCTTCCTAAGATAAAAGTTCATCAAACGATTCATTCAAAATTTTAGAGATAATTTCAAAAACATATTGCCTGGTTCTAAACGTAAAGCTACGCTTATTTTGATTCAAACTTTTAATTTTAAAGTAAAGTAACTTGAAACTGTTATTTTTCCCCGTAATGAAGCATTCTGAAAACTGATAAATATTTCTATATGAAACAATTGCCTATATGTTTTGTATTCAGGAATTGCGGTATGTTAGGGTATATTTATACCGAATTTGAACTAAATATATGCATTGGATTTGATTTTATCAATTCTTTTATAAGAATTTCTTAAAAAATGAGAAAATAACAATGATGTAAAACAGCATTAAAACTTATTTCAAGAAAAATAAAAAAAATAAAAATGTTCACAAAATTAAAAACTTTGAATAAAAAGAAAAATACTCAACATCTTCGATAAAAACAATTGCTTTTCAAAGTATTTATTAGCTTTAAATGAAAATGAAATATGTAAACATATTATATATATATATCAGTTTCTATAAGCTGGGAAAAATATTTAAATAGTAAATAGTAAAATGTGTCTAATATTTCAATAAACTTTCTTCCTTAATATTTGATTTTAACATTTCATTTTCTTCAATGAATTTATAAATAAAAAGTTATTATTTAACATGTGTTGCCTTTTGCTTGTAGTATCGTACAAAATGCTATTTTTATATGCAGTGTGATCAAGAAATAACAGGAGGTGTTCGGAGCCCTATAGCGTACTGTAGCCCTGTAATGGACAAAATATATCAATTTGACCACCATACATATTAAAGTATGCGATTTCGATTTATCAAGAAAAAAATAGTACCAAAAGACGCCGATAGGGGAAATCTTGGCATTGCAATCGAAAACGTTATGTAATTTACTTATACGGTTACTTTGTGACATGACATCGAAGATAAAAGGAAGGGTTGCGGGAATTATGTCATTTTCCAAGAATTCGGCCGTTCATTGCGTTGTCACTAAGTGAAAGTCCTTATTAGTCCTACTGTTTTATCAGCGGGATGAATATGCCAGTGCTGCTTTTCGTGAATACCGGCGGTTAAAACAGTTACGTAGAGGACCGATGACCATAGCTAACATTCGAAGAATAGTTGAAAGATTTGAAACAGGAATTCTTGGTAAGCAACTAGGCCGAGAATGTAAAGTTGTCAAGCAGGAAGAAGTTGAAGTTGCAACTGCCGTTATGGATCAGGCGATAGCGAATAAGCAGATTATCAGCAGTTCGCGTTCAATATCACCACAAACAGATATCCCGTTCTCGACTGTGCAGAAGATATTTCGTAAGATCCTGAAATTTTATCCATTTAAGATATTACCCATTAACTGATGACAATGATCTGAATCTTGGTAATTTCTGGTTGTGAGGCGATTCTGGTACACTTGAAAGGCGTTGTGTATCAAGGACAGGTTCCTGACATTCCTACTTGAAAAGATCAAATAACGTCACATATCAGACTGCTACAATGTCGATATGCCTAATGCGAGCCACTGTCGAAAACCTCGTGTACCATATGCAATTATCGCAAACCAAGTTGGTTGTCATCTTGAGCCAAATTTGTAAGTTGCAATGATAAACGTTTTTCATTGGTATTTGGTGTGTTGCTTTTTACTGTTTCCATTGACAGTTATGTATTCTTTTTCCACATATAAGCGCTTGCAGCTCCAGGATTTCCCCTATCGGCGTTTTTTGGTACTAACTTTTTTTTTCTTGATAAATTAAAACCGCATACTTTAATGTGTATGGTGGCCAAATTTTGTTATATTTCGCCCAGTACATAACACGCTACAGGGCTCCTCCTGTTATTTTTTGATCAACCTGTATTTATATAAAATTCACATATTTCGCAGGACTTTAAGTTTACAGACAGTAAAATTTCTGAATTTGTTAGCTGTACAAATTATGAAACTTCGTTTTTTATCAAAAATATTAAATATCTTACTTATGATTATACTTAAATTTTTACACTACTAATTTTGTTCATTTTTAAATTTAATTGAAAGTACAAAAACTAACCTTCATTCAATTTCACGATTAGCAATGAAAGTTTCTATAGTTGGATATATTTTATTTTCATCCCTTTGACTTTCTATATTCATAAAGATGAAGTTTGATAATTTTTAATTCAGGTTACGATGTACTAATTTGTAAATGTTGTGAACTTCACTTTTCTCGATGATAATACATTATTTTAATATTTTCCAAGATTACTTGTCAATGAATTGAGCAATTAAACCAAATTTTAATTCCATGGCACTAGCGTTATTTGGTTGTGAATTTCAGAATAGATGATTTCTATATTATATAATATTTATAATAATGAATTATAAGAGAAAACTAAGAGGGAAAAAATTCTGAATTTTAAGCATTAATAATTGTCTATTTTAAAACGTTTTTATTATATTTATTGAAATTCTGGACTTCTCCATGCACATTGTAAGAATTTCGGGAACATAAAGGAGAAAAATTCGCTATATACTTTTGTCCCACCTTTACTGAATAATTCAAAAGACAATCAAGACTAGCATAAACATTCCGAAGCAACAGAATGTTTCCAAACGGGCCTCAACCCATGCAAAACGAGACTGATTTTACTCTGGTAGAAAAGCCGCCAGCAATAACTCTCAACTGAGCTCCAAAGTGAGATGGAGGGGGAAGAACATCGAAGAATTCAAAGAAATACACACGCGTCAGAGGATTGGAAGTTCTCAAAATGTTACACTTTCTCCGTAAGTACTTCTGAAAGGGACCTTCGTGGAGATTTGCATCCAGAAAGGGCAATTCGGAAACCCTGCTATTCGAAGGAGTGTTATTTCTTTGGAGGGAAAAGTTTCTCCAGTAGCAGTATTTTCTGTTCTGCTTTCCCTGTAGTCCACTTAAAAAGGGAAGGCACTAAATGTTGCGGGTTTAAGAGGGTCATTTACCTGTAAATCTTTCAGGTCTCCCCCTGGAAACAGGGGGCAGTTTCTCTAACATACTTTTATTTGCTGATTTCTCTCGATATATTCTGAATGAGAAATCTGTTAAAAGTTTTAATGATCAATTGGATGCAGTTATTCAGAAAAGAATCAACTCTTGAGGTATGTGAATACGTTCAGGAAAAATTATCTAATAGATATAAAATAGTTTTGATTTCTTTTTCACAAAATAAAAAAAAACAATCCAGAAAAGATTATCAGTTGAAATCGGAAATGTTCTGATAATGAGAAAGAAAAGAATAGAATCTACTTTTTTTTCCCTCTAAAAGAGCTATAAAGCTAAACCCTTATAATTTAAAAATTAGTCAAATGATTTCTTACAGTTCGTTATTTCTTCTTTTGGAATAAGAAATGCATTATTTAATATTTTTTTTTCTAAAAATAAGCTGTATTTCTATGAAATTTTTAAGTAATGAGCTTCGACTGATAATTAACATGAAGGTTACAATAATTTTTTGTTTTACCAAGGTTTAAAACAAGTACAAATTGAGCAAAATGAAAAATAATTGTCAAATTTAAACAAATATACACTGGATTGTAACTTGAGATTTTAAGAGAGGATTTAACCGTAATTTTTATGTTTTGGCAAAATCGTATTCAACAATATAAATATTTAAACTTAAAAAAAAACTTATGTATTAAGACCGTTTTCAAAACTTATGTTTTGAAAATATAAAATTGTAAAGTTCCAAAGAGTAAATGGAGAAGTTAAATGTAAAAAGAATTATGAACAGTAGATATGATATATATTTTTCATAATATACTATAAATATGAACATTTACAAAAAAAATTGACCAATAATAAAATATATCGATACAGAACATTGTGCTTCATAAAACTAAATTTTGCCAAAATAGTTATTGCATTATAATTGATCTGCTGTGCATTTTATTGTTATAGATAACTTTTGGTTAGCATATATATTAATTGAAATTTTGAAAATATAAGGATTGATATAAAGCTCCAAAAAATAAACGCAGAAGCTAAATTAAGATTTTATAAAATATTAGAAATAGAAATATGATTTTATGTAATATATTATATGTAATTAATATAAAAATATTATATATAATATGGTATAAAAATATTTGCATTTTCAACAAAATTATTTATTTCAACGTAATCGCCTCCCATAAGCAATGATAAAATGTAATTTTTTTTCGCACATCAGTGCAGAAAATATTCTAAACCTAAATTGTTTCCAAAATAATTATTGCATTATAATTGGTTCTGTTGTGGATTTTATTATTATAGATTACTTTTGGTTAGCACGCGGATGAATTTTATATAACGGATTCTCGATTCTTAAAAATGTAATTGGTTCCTTATCAAACTATTATGTTCCACTAATCCCATAAAGAAATTATCTAGTAAAATTCATTTTCGATGATAATTAAATGTTAATGAAGAACTGCTACAGAAGATTTTCGATACAGATTTACTTAAAACGTTTTGATACAATTAATTAAGAATTTGGAACAACATTAAAAGAAATTATGACATCAATTAAACATTAAAGAATGAATTAAAATATTTTCATTTCATATATTTCAAACCAAACAATAAATAAATAAATATTTGTCTTTCGCTCTAAATGTGGCTAAATTGAAGTCATTTATTGCAGTCAAAATGTAAACTCATGCTTTGATCACAGCAATGATTTCAAATAACGTCAGTTTATAAAAGCGATTGATCATCAAAATTCCATGATCAATGCCTGTAAAAAATGAATTTAGAAAACTATTCGAGAAATTGCAAAATTTCATTATATATATTCCGTAAAAGTTTTAAATAAGTTATATAGATTGCTTTTATTTCCAAATCTTTATAAGATCCCAAAATATTTGGAGATAAACCGAGTAACACCTGAAACTTTAAACATTTGCTCTTTTTAGGAAAATTGAATAAAATTTACTTCAATATTTGATCTTCTATTTAATTTAAATAGATTCATACTCTTCGAAGAAAAAATCAGTAAAAGAAATATAACAGGAAAGAAAAATATGCGAAACAAGTTCCTTTGCTTACCAACGGCAAATATCAATAGAAACTCATGAGTAAATGAAAATTCAAAATAAATATAAAAATGTATACATAATAAAAACATTCTAAAATTCTCAAAATATATGCCAAAGATAAATTTAGCAAATTCTTTAAACACTTTAACCTGAATAATTTAATTAAAAAGGGTGTAGAATTCAATTTTTCTTATATATTTACAGAAACTTAAAAATTTAACAGATGAATAAAAAGCGATATAACGGTGACAGTTGTAAATAAAATATTTTTCTCCCATTTTTTTCTTATTTATTTGCCATTCGTAATTTAATTTAAAAAATATACTTGATTAACATTTCTTTCTTTTTTGTAGTTTCCTAGACATGCGAATGAAATATATTTTTAGATTCCCTCATATTAATTTATTTTCAAGGAATTATTTACTTTTATTCTATAAGTTAGTTATTTCATTTGTAAGAAATGTTTGAAAGAATCTAAGTAGATTGAAAATTTAAAGTTTCAAAATAAAAGAATCCGAGGTAAAAAGTGAACAACTATTAAAAACACAATGCATTAAATGCGTTTACAAAAGCTATGTTATGTAATGAATAACCAAATATTTTTTTAATGGAATAGTTCTCTTCACAAAAAAAAAAGCGCCATTGACGAAATGTTGTAAAATATTTTTTACGATATTTACAGCAGAAACTAACAAGAATAAACCTAATGTTATGTTTTAGTTTTCTGAAAGCAGATAATATCAGAAAGAGTAATCTGCCTAAAACTTCTTGTATTCCACTGCTTTCCCTACATAAAATTGTGAACCCTGGGCAAGGCCATAATTCCTATGCATGGAAATGGTGAAAAATAATTACGGAATACTGATCTCTACGGCGTATCTAGACGATTTACAGAATTTAGTGTGGTATCTTTGGCGATCAATCGCTGACATATTAATGCAGAAGTGTTAGGTAATTGAATTTGTATCTTGGATGTAATTTTTTCTGGCCGATTAAAACCATTTCAATTATAAAGTTCTCAAGAATTTTACTGTCATTTAACCGCACCCATACAACAATTTGCGCATTCAGTGATATCCATATTGAATGGAAATATTTGATATATTTGAGCAACTCAAATTTTTCGTTATCGTTACCTCAACATATTTTTCTCTTGAAAACACATCAGAAATATAAATATGAAACTCAAAATTATGATAAATTAAGGATATCTTGTTAATTTATTTACTTATACCTCAGATGCTTCAAGGCAAACATTTTCCTTTTTTTATTTTTTCACCCCACAATAATTCCATTACGTTAAGAAGTAGTTCCTCGGAATCATTCGGTCATATTACTTTCCCTTACCGAAAGAAAACAGTCGCGATCACATTCTGCCTGCGTGATCCATCCATCTTTCCTTCCAATGCGATATTGGACGGCCGCCATTGAGATATGGGAGGGATCCGTCAAGAAATATTGTACAGCTACTTGTACGGCTGCCCTGTGTTTTGACAGCTGCAATCTGGGCAGTTTTATATCGTTTCATCTCGCTTGTTTGATAGCAAACAATGGAAAGAAATATTGAAAAAAACAAGATTTAGAAGTTTACAAATGGATAACTGTTCAAAAGTATTGGATTCAAATCTAAAGTCGGGGCCGCGGTGGCCTGGTGGTAAGGTCTCGGCTTCGGAACTGGTGGGTTCCAGGTTCGTGACCCGATTCCACCGAAGAACCGTCGTGTAAGGGGGTCTGTTGCACGTTAAATCCGTTATGACCAAATGTCCTCCCGCTGGAGTGGTGTGGTGTGGAGAGGGGGGTGCCAACTCAGGTGTCGTCCTCATCATCTGACCGCGGTTCCAAATTACGAGGTCTGTCCCAAAATAGCCCTAGTGTTGCTTCAAACGGGACGTTAATATAACCAAACCAAACCATCAAATCTAAAGTCATCAATTTAAAGTCGAAGTATCAAAAATCTTTTATCTTAACTACATGATATATTAATCATTTTCTTTAATTTGACTGGTCTAATTTTTATAAAAAGGAAATTCTACAATTTATTTTTTCATTTGTTTTTGAATAGACTTAGAAGTATTAAAATCTTTAGTGTATTTGTAGGCTCTTACTCCCTACCACTACCAATGTGCTAAAAGTATTTTCAGAGTTTAACTATCAGCTAATTTTATAATTTAAATAAACCTCTTGCTTTTTACCACTGCTGGTGATAGTGAATTTAAAAATACATTTTGATAATTATAATTCTTATTATCATAGATTATAATAATTTCCAGCTTAATTATTTATCCTAAAAAAAGATATTGATGCATTTTTTAATTAATAAAAATATGTGCTTTAAAATTGATTTCATTAAATTTATTTCGTTTCTTTAATTCATAAAAATTTACAAATAATTGCACGATTGCGGGAGGATGAGATTTTATTTCAAATTTATTTTTTCATTAAAAAAAATTCAATAGCAAATATTTAGCATTCAATATTTTTATTGGTAATGCTTCGTAGAAAGTCAATTTTGAAAATTATCTTAAAATAATGATTGAAAATAGTTTCTTCCATAAATAATTTAAAACTGAGTGAAAGTTTGAAAAATCTATAAAAATTATAATACGAAATATCAGAAAATATTTAAGAAAAGCATTATGTAAAGTTTTTAAGTAAAAAAGGAGAAAAGAAAAAATGCGTAATAATCAGGGTTAGAAGCATCGAATATGACCTGGAAATAATCATACAGCACTCGTGTTTCAAATTCTTATTACTACAAGGTAAAAAGAAAAGATAAATATGTTTTTATTTGTTGTAAGATTTTACCAGAAATCTTATAATCGATTAACATAATTTAACTGTTCACATCTGCAAAAAATTCACGATAAATTTTTTTGGAATAATGTTTGATTAATAAATGTAAATTTTTAACAAAATGACATTTTAATATTTAATGGCGATTATATAATATTTTTCATTATTTTTCCATCAATAGAAATATTGGTACTTTAAAAATAAACGATGAAAGTGATGATTATTTCAAGTAGCAGACGAAATTGATTTTGAGTTTCTGTGATATTTCTAAAGTTTCTGCCACGTACGGAAATAAATAATCCTGGATTATTACAAAAATAACTATAATGTGAATAAATATTTATTTTGTATCTTATGCATTTTGTAAAATAATTTGAAAAGGAAATGAAAAAGTTTAGAAATTACAACACGTACCATGAAATATAATTAGAATGCATAAAATAAATGTATAAAAATATATCGTAGGCCGTTAAAATAATGACATACAAATCATAATAATCTCTTTTTTGCCATTTTTGTTACATATGTATAGGATGAAGCCTGAAAATAAATCTATTACTGTTGCAACATCAAATCGAAAACTACCGAAAGAGATGAAAAACTTTACTTTTCTTATTTGGGATTCCTTAATTTGCAGCATTAAATTTTAGAATCATATAATTGTATTTAAATAATTCTTAAATAATAAGCCAAACCAATTTTTTTAGAGAAAAAAAATGGATAATATAAGAAACTGTCTTTTGTACAAAATTAAATAAATTACATTTTATAAAGGTTCACAAGCGAAACTTTGAGTGGATATTTTTACCGAGTTCAAGTGATTTCTTTTTTCTAATTTTTAATGTTACTCTGAATAATGCCAATGCATGTTATCGAGAATACAAGCGAAATGTGTCAATTTTTACCTATAATTTATTGCATATTTTCCAAGAAGATCAATAGCTTAACTTCATCTCATATATACTAAGAACCTTTCTTGATATTAGTTGTGGTTGACGATAAGTTTACCAACTGGTCAAGAAAACAGTATCCAAACAAAATATACAATATTTAAATTCTTAAAGCTTAATTTTAATATGTAAACATACTCTTACCTAACAGAAATATGCATATTATAGTGATAGTCTCAAATATATTTCATATTATGGTGATCCTATTGAAGCTGAAGTAATAAATTCAATATATTATTTTTGCCTAGTATAATAAATTCTGTTTAAAAATTCATTTTCCTTGCTTTTTCATCTACTAAATCTCATTTCAATATTCTGAAAAAGGTCTTGAACGTGTGACATGGCTTCTAAATCGTATAGTCGTTCCTAGAACAATGAATCGCAGATATATTTTGAAGTATGGAAAAATGTTTCTCACCAGCAGCAACACTTACTGGCAAAATCAGAGATACTCCGAGGGCCACTGAAAGCTTTGGGAAGTTCTTCTTACTGCACTATAATTAGCATAATTAATATTTCTTCTTAATCATTATAATATCTCGATCATTATGATCATAACTTCGAGGTCAAGTGAAAGCTTTTTCATAGGTCTTAGATTCCATCATGTTTCGTTTTGTTAGTTATAGATAAAAATTTAGATTCCGTATTTACAGCATTTAATTGCTGGAAGCATTCTACATTTGAGTTAGTTTTGAGACATTGTCTTAAATCAATTGTAAGATCTGGAACGAAAGCATATAAACATTTTTACAATATCTTTTATCTGATCTTAGAAGAGCTTCATCTTAGAACTAATTTTTATTTATCCAAAGCCAAATCTTAGGTTTTTGAACAAATTTCCCTTCATTCTCAAGATTACCGAAGAGTTAATGTAAATAAATTTGAACATCAAAATCATTATTTGAAATCTTTTATGCCAAATCTTGTATCATTTGCCAATCATCTTTACTGTATTTCACATAGCTATATTTTCAATTCTGCAACATCTTAATTATTCATTTCTATACAAGGGCAGTACTATAACAAGTATCGAAGCTACAGCCAAACTTATACTTTTTTTTACCTCCTTCGCCAAACTGAAGACAATAATTTTGCTTAGTGAATCAATATTTTCACCTAATAATTCTAGCAATGAACAACGTCTCTGCCGTTGCTGACATGTCTTAGTTGTATGTAGGATGAGGTGGGGTGGGCGCAGTATATTTTACAAGTATGTATATAACATTCAGGAACACAGTTTCCGTTAACTTATATTTGTAACTGTAATAAAAGTTGGGATGAAAATCAAAATGTGAATTCAATTTTTTCTCCAATTTTTCACAATACAAGGTACTCTCAAGGCTTCTAGAAACGCATTTACTTTAAAATGTAACATAAAAAAATTCCAATTGTTTGCTACAATTTTAGTGGAACTAAAATTATATTGATACAATCAGTATGAATATAATTAAATGATTGTGTAAATTGTAAAAATAAATTTAAAAAATGAGCTAATAGTATTTGTGGTCAATGTCTTTAAATGGTCTAGTTGTACTTGACTACTTGTGTTCACTCATGCTGTCCTGATACTTTTCTTCAATAAACTTCAGATATTCGGCAATCGTTGTCTTTGTTCATATCTGGAGAAAGATTTCTCAGCAATATATCGAGTCCTTTAATGGGAAAGCACATTGATACTAATATTACGACATATTATTTTTTACAAATCCAGGAGTTTCTGTAATTCTTGCTTATCTGTTCTTAAACAAGTTCTTGACAATGGTTTTAGATCTCTCCAATCATTAGTTTTCAATTATGACATTGTATATGTGGCAAAATGTAGTTGGTCTATGTATAAAAACTGCTACTAGCAATTTGAATAGCTGCTGGAGGTTTCCCAAGTTTTTTTGTTTGTTTGTTTCTGAAGCAGGAATGGAAGAAACATTTTTTCCCTGAAAATGCTTCCTATCTCAATATATTGGGAATAAACTTCAACTTCTTTTTTAACCCTTTCTAAGGCCGTGGGAAGTATGCTTCCCACCAAATTTATCAATCTTTGTATGAAATTATGTAGGTTGGCATAAATTCTGAGAAATTTTTTTAGGATGACAAAAACTTAGATGCTTCAGTTCTTTATCTCACACAAAATGATGTGTCTTGATCTGTTATTTAATTATTAATTAACCAAATTAATTAATCAAATTAAATTTATCTAATAAGCTAAATGAATCCATTTTCTTATTCTAATTTCAAGCCTAAAATTATTTTAACATAACATGACTAGAAAAAAATGGCCCTTTAAAGGGTTAAATGGTCTTTCTTTCAGTCGAAGCGTAACATTTCAACCTGACATGACGCATATGACCATTTAAGTATTATTTGACAAAAAATAAATGCCATTTTCTCCCTATAGCATGAACGCCTTGATTCATGGTAAAATATGCTAGCTCTTGAGGTATTATAATCACACTTTAGATAAAAAAAAGGACTAATTAGATGACAGATACTTAGAGAGCGAGTTTTTATTTGTGATTCAATATCTTTGATTCTCGAAAGTAATCTACTATACAAGTTGAGAAAAAAAGACTTAAACAAATAAAGCAAATTCTCATTTATAAAAAATAAAGTTTTTCTTTGCCTTTTGACAAAGTAATTTTGATGCAGCCATTCAAGCGCATATAAAACGAAACATTTGACAAAACTTAAATATGTTCCATAAAAAGGAACTCCAATGCAGATAAAGCATAATGAACCATACGTGCGCTACCTAGTTATCTATAACATACTTCAAAGTTCTTTTATTCCTGCATTTGTTAGATGCCGAAACAACACAGATACTTTTTATGAACAAAGTATCGGAATAGCATTCCGGCATCGAAACGCATTCATGATCCTGTCCAAATCAGATTCCACCGGCGGTGTGGGTTTCGCATCGCTAACCAAAACTCCTTGTTAGGGCGGAAGGAAACCAATAACCGATGAGTTGTGGTCGAATTCCTGTGAAACCATTGAGAAAATTCGATTACTGTGACGTCATTGGGAGACAAAACAAGCCCCGATAGGGTATCGACCGTAAAGAGTGGCAATCGCTTCGCATTTGTGGAAGATTGAAAAGTTGGAGAACAAACTAGTCTAAAATCTGATTTATCAAAAAATAAAACTTGTTTTTTAAAAGCATAAATAATGTGGAATTTTTATTTTATGTTCCATGTATTAAATTTCAGTCACCACTCGACTGAATGTGAAGTTGAATTATTTATGAAAATCTTTTTCCAAAAGATATTCTGTTCCAATTATATATATATATATATATAATATAATAATATTTGGAAATGGATTACTTATAATACATTTAAAAAAATTATCGATTTATTTTTAATGATTAGCCCTACATTTCGTATCGATTCCTATTTGCATTACTATTTTTAAAGTCTTTTTGACTACATAAGATAATTTTACGGTTTACAAACAAATTATCCATATTTTTTTAACCCTTTCTAGGGTCGTGGGAAGTATGCTTCCCACAAAATTTATCAATCTTTGTATGAAATTATGTAGATTGGCATAAGTTCTGACAATTTTTTTTAGTAAATCAGAAACTTAGATGCTTCAGTTCTTTATCTCAGACAAAATGATGTGTCTTGATTTGTTACTTCATTATTAATTAACCAAATTAATCAAATTAAATTTATCCAATAAGCTAAATTAATCCCTGTTTTTATTCTAATTTCGAGCCTAAAAATATTTTTACATAATATGACTAGAAAAAAATTAAAATCAAAATATTGCCTTTAATTTTCTTTCATTTGGAAGTTGCACTTGAAACTGGCTCGTGATTATTTAACACGGATCAATTTGATTAGAAATATTTATGGTTCTTTATAAAAAATACCATTGGAAAATCTTTTATTTTCCATTTATTAACATGAAACTCTTTTGTGATTAGGAGCATAGTCCTCATGCAGATCTATCTAAAAATAAACATAATTATAATAATAAAACTTAATTTTCTAAATTGTATATTAAATTTTTAAGCATTTTCAAGTATACATTCAGTGAAAATTAAATTTTTTTAGGATATCTGAAATTCAGATAAGTTGTTTAAAAGAAGTTTGAAGGTATCAAAATACATTTTAAATCAAAAGTATAAATTATGTTCATATTTATTCAGAATTTATTGGATATTTTGATATTGGATGGTATAGAAATAAAAGGGTGGGAAAACTTTAATTCGCCAGTTTTGATGGTTATGACCTGAATTAAATAAATGAATATTTTATTTGATCAAGCTAAGAAACTGGTACAATGAATTCAGTTATGTCTATAAAACCCTTGTTTAAATAATTGATATCCAATGGTAACTATTGAAAACAAATTAATTTAAATAAATTAAAAAGCCCATCATTATTCAATGAATAATTTTGCTTATAATCACATAATGCTATACAATTTCATTCACAAATACTATATGATGCCTTCTACATAATCGCAACTTCTACATACTTTCTGCAAATCAGTTTTTAAGCGTATAATATCGAAGATAGCATCTAGGTAGAATAAAATCTAATAAAAATATAGAAAATCTGGATTGTTCAAAACCAGTATTCAATATCCCAGTGATAAATTATCACTTAATGAAAATATAAAATCTATGAATTATAAAATGTACAAGTAGGGATGGAAGGGTAATGACACTGGGTTTTCCACATGCATTTTAAAAATCGAACTTTTTTTTTCAGAATTTGATTTTACTAAACTCGCATGATTCAAGTCAAACTTCTTGCAATTAAGTCATAATAAAAGGAATTTAGCAAAACTGAAAGATATTTCTAGTATTTCCAGTTCAACCTGCAGTAAGCCTTTCCATTGAAAGATTGTCCAAACAATGTAAATTTCTTTTAATGTTGAGGGGTTCTTATTCGATAATTGTTTAAGACTTTTAATATTATGTAATAAATAGTCTAGAATGTTGCAATATTTTCCATAGTTTTTTTTAAATTTTTATTAAAATTTCAATCATTTACCGTAGGTGAAAACTCAACACTTTTGATCTATAATATAGTGGAATATGAGTTTGTTTTTTTCTGAAATGTGCATCACATCTTGTATCATCGTAGATTTCTTTATATTGTTACCAGAATAAATAATTTCTTTATAGGCAGTTACTGTACCTTTTAGTTTTCTGAATTTTTGTAGCTTACCGTGCAGAGTTTATACTAAGTGATTCAATACTGATGTAATGTTTTCATTGTATTTCTATTTGTTCTGTAAATTCTCCCTTTCCAAACCAATACATTACACCATCTGCATAGGTTGTGCCAGAGTGGTCAAATAAAAAAAAATGTTAAAATATAGTTGTTCCTATCAAAGAAATGAAAAAAAAAATTAGTATTGTGTTCTTCCAAAATTAATCTATGCATCATAAATAATACGCTTTTGGTGCGTGGTTTAACACGCATTGCCAAATTTACTTTAAATTAAAGTATTAAAACATTTTTACTTAATGAAAACTGCCAGCCATGTAAATAACAAAAATAAATTTTAATTACAAATTAAATTAACAAATATAGAACATCATACATTGGCCGTAATTCCATAGACCAGCACGAGGCAGCAGCTCTGAACAAGCCGGCGAAGGCAGGAAGTGAGTCACTCGTATTCGTTGGAGAGCAAAGTTCATCTCCTTAGGTATGATTGATGCTTATCGCCAATTGGCGAAACAGTCATTTATCGCCTGTTTGGCCGCTGCACGCTGTTCAACAGTTTAGATGCTCTGTTACGCATACTTACTCAGTTTTGATTTGCGGCAGTGAATTTGAAATCCAAAAAGGTTCTTGACTTGCAACTGAATAACCGATCCATTGTCACATTGCAAAATATGAATTAAAAGCAACAGTATCAGAATGAAATGTCATCAAAATTAAATTTAATGACAGTTTATATATCTACTGCTTCTGCCATATTGCTTATGCTTCACAGTATGCAGCTTTTAATTTCTTCTTTTAATATTGTACCGAATAATAATGCAAAAAAAAAAAAATCCATCTCTTGTGATACCACGAGAAATGAAATAAAACTCGATGACGGCACTTTATTTTATAAAACACTAAACACAAGTAGTAAACGCAGTAAAGTACAGATAGCACTTGCAGAGATCAACCACATCCAACTAAATATATAATAGCGCTCAAAATGCAGCCAGATTATCCTGTTCCAAGATTATAATTCTAAAGTGAAAACTTATTCTGCAGCCTCAGTTCTCTCGCTTTTATGCAAGATTTTTGTCAGGGAATAAAATTTTCTAAAACGATCTTCTGACGCCTACTAAAAATAATCAAAATAATCCTTGTAGTTACAAGAAACATTTTTGTCGCTAAAGGTGAGAATCGTTGACTTAACGTCTATTTAGCATCCATCCGGAAACTGACCTTCCTATACGACTGACTCGCAGAAAAATATTATATATTTGCAATAATTTTTCTTTTCAACATCCATCCAGTTAACTGTAAACCGCCCTTGCTATGAGATTAACAGCGCAGGATAGTGTTGCAGATTTGTAATCATACATTCATAATGAAATCTGGGATGGCTTGCTTACTCTAATGCGTCTTTGCACGCTTGCTTTATCTAACAGAAGGATAATGAAGCTTCCTTAGAAGCTCTAATCTTTCACCTTCAGGAACGCTTAGCACAATGAATTTGTGTACCTTTAGTTTAAAGCACTCAGTTTCAGTACCTTTATTTAAACATATTTAGTCAGTAATTTTATTAAACATTGTATTTTAATATAAACCATTTGCTGGAAAGATTACAGAAATAATACTTAAGGGTTTAAAAGAATGTTCATAACATATATCTCACGCAACCTATGAAAATCAGCTCATTTTTACGACAGTGAGGGGAAAATTTTAACGAGATGCCATTTTAGTTTTCTTTCCCTATTTAGAAAACGGGTGCTGAAAAATTTACCATTCATTCACGTACTCCCCTTTTTTCATTTCTTTCTGTCCTATTTTCAGTGCCCTCACTTCAGATGAAGGAAACGAAGTATGGGAACTAACTGTCAAAGTAGGGAATGGAGTGAAACGCACTCGCTTAAAAAGCCTGCTTCCGTAATTTCTTCCCGCGCCCATTATAAAGAGTAAACTTTCACTCTTTTCTTGAAACCCTTAATGGGTTTCTTTTTCCCAGATTATTCGAGTTGTTTTTAATTTTTTTTCTTGTTGCTTTATATTCTCCCTTGAAAAATGTTACAAGAGAAATAAAAGGAAATATAACTTTTGAGGTAATCTCTGAGTACTTACTCCAAAACTGTTTGGAAGGTTGGAAGTGTAAATTGAATTATTTCGCACTATTTTGATGTTCCAAATTTTTTTTCTCTTTTCGGAACTAAGATAAAGAAAATAAATCTTTTGTAATGAAATAATTAATGCCACCACCATGAAAAGGAAATGCATGTTAAAAGTAAGAAAATAAAGATAATACATTGCTTCAACTATGCAAGTAAAACGAAAGGAACATTTTAAAAAGCAGTGTATCTTGGTTTTGAATTAAATTAGGTTTATTTCTGTTTTGGAAAAACGAGCTCCAAAAATATGATAGAAAACTTATTGTAATACGATAAAATATTTTTTCAATCAAATTATTTTATGTATTAAATCATTTAATTACGGTTGTGATAAATGTAATGTTAAAAAATTTGTATTTGTAAAAATATATTTTTATATATCGAGACATTTCCTTTCATATACATATAACAGTCAGAGCAATTTCAAAATTCCAGGCTAAAAAAAAAAAAAAAAAAAAAACTCCTTTTAAAGTCCTCTATTTGAAATTGAATCTTCTAATACAAAGCGAAATAGAAAACCATATAATGTGCATTTCAACATCAATCTCCTAGGTAAAAGCATGAAACAAGTAGCCTAAAAATCACAAAATATGATATAAAATATTAAATAAAACAATTGAAGTAATCGCTCTTGCTCTCTATTCAGACAGCCACGGTGGCCTGATGGTAGGTCTCTGTTCACAAGCCGCAGGGTTTCAGGTTCGAGACCCGATTACACCGAAGAACTGTCGTTAAGCGGTTCTGTTGCGCGTTAAACCGATCAGAGTCAAACTTCTTCCCTCTGGTGTGGTGTGGAGTTGGGGTGTCAGATTAGGTGTCGTCCTCGTCATCTGACCGCGGTTTAAAATAATGAGGTCCGTTCCAAAATAGCCCTAGCGCTGTTTTACAACGGGATGTTAATATAACTAAACTAAAATAAACTTTATATTCAGACAAAATATTTTACTAAGCATCAACTTCATATTATTTTAAGTCTGGATGAATTTTGAAAATCAAATCAAGATGTGTAATATTTTGTAGCTATTGGTTGAGTTTGTGAATCTACTCTTATGAGAAAATTACGACTCGTGTTTATTTCTAATTTAGTTGCATGAAAATTTTAATTTTGTAAACGTTTCTCAATAAGTACGATGATTGAGAAACGTCTCGAATTTTTTTCAAAATTGGTCACTTCTCAAACTTTCCAGAAATTTGATTTCTGCCAATCATTTTGAAATTCAGTTAAACGGTCATTTTAAATTATATCACTGATATTACAAAATCCTTAACAAAAAATATTTTAATTGAAAAATATGAATGAATCAAACATTTTTATTTTTGCCCAAAATTACTTTTCAACCATTATTGTTGCACAGGATGAGGGAAAAAAAACTCGTACAAAATTATTACATCATAAAATAAAAGTTAATTAATTTCTTTTTAATTTTTGTTCATTTCTTTTTGTCTACCACTTCAATTATAACATTTTATAATGTATAATTTTGTTTATGTATTGTTTGTTTTTTTTTGGCTTTTTACAATGCTATGCTAAAGATATATTTTAGAGTTGTTAAAGCAAAGAAAATGACAGTATAAAGTCGTCCGTTTGCTTAATGTGCCTGGGCAAACAGTGTCTAATGCAATCTATCGTTTCAAAGAACTTGGCGATGATTTTTAAAGTCTAGGAAGTAAATGAAAACTTATGCTGAACAATTTCAGTAGACGTAAGGTTATCAAAGACTTAAGGTTCGAGAGTTTCCATAAGAAAGATCGCTCGTGATATGAGAATAAGGAACCAATCAGTGCAACGAACGACAAAAACAGAGCCTGAACTGAAGCCTTACAAGTTCCAAAACGTTCAGCTTCTCACTGAAGAAAACAAACTCGTGGGGTTCCAAAGAAGCCGAAAACGTTTAAAACGGGCCGCAAGTCAACGCTGAGAGAGTTTATTTTTCATTAATGAGAAGCTCTTTAACGACCAAAAGCTCATAACTCCTAGAACTATAGGATCTCGTCTGTAGATGCTCCAAGCACTTCAGAAATCGTTGAACATCGCAAAAATCCAAAGTCGGTCATAGTCTGTAACGGAATTTCAGCAAGCGGCAAAACATCTCTGGTTTTTGTTCATGATGGAGCTAAAATAAATCAAAAAAGTGTACCAGTGGAACATTCTCAGAAGCTGTTATATTTCCGTGGGCCAAAACGCTCTTCGGCAATGTATAGTGGAAGTTTCAACAAGACTCCGCAGCAGATCACAAGCCCAAAAAGACAAAGGAGTGATGCAAGGCGCATTTTCCGGACGTGGTATCATCTGGAGAAGGGGGAACTATACTCGCCGAATCTCAATCCCATAATAACAGCTTATGGTCCATTTTGAAGTCATGCAAACGTTTGGATTCTCTAAAGCAATGGTTTCGGTGGGAATGGGACAGATTTAAGGTAGGAAACTTGAGCCCATTACTGAAAATTTCAATAAGCATTTGGGTCATTGTATCATTGTAAAAGGTGGCCACTTTTAAACAAATTAAATTTATTTATTAGAGAAGTCTACTCTTATTATTATTTGTTATGTTTTGCTAATTTATTTATTTTTTATCAAGTTATATTAAAAATTACTTGTCAATGTGTTTCTCCCACACCCTGTAAATTGTTTGTTAAAAATGCTTCTTCATGATACATTGGTATTGTAAAATTAATAACCGCCTATAAGGATCTGGTTCATTTCGATGGATTAAATGATCTTTAACTAATTAGAGAATTCACATTTTGGCACAGTTTAAAATCATAATTATCAGAAATAATCGCACAAAATAACTCTCTTCGTATTACTAGAGGGCCTGGTCAAGACACAGGTTGAGGGCAGAGACCCCAATGATCAATGAAAAAGACAAAAGAATTAAAATTGGTACAATCTGCTGCATCAAAAAAGACTCAAGACTAAGCAATTTGTGGTCGAGAAAAAATTCTTCAAAAAATATCATGAGATTTGCAATTTATCACGGTGATACTTATGATTTAAGCATTATTTTGTTTAAACTACAAGCAACATTTCTTATTTAAATAAATACTGATGTAATTTTCTGAGTAGAGTATCAAATGAGCGATAAAAATTCAAGCAAAATCTAATGTATTGTTCGCAGATGAAAGATCACTTCGAAACTATTCAAAGTATTGCAGTTAAGATAATAATGGTATACATTTGGGTTTTACAGGATAGACTGTTAGACAAAGAGCTATCAAATTCGACACAGTTATACTTAGGTAGATATAAATGTGCTTCCAAGAGCTGTTTTTAATTACAATTCAAAATTACTAACTGCAATTTTGGCAATTGTTTTCATATAAATGTCCCAAATTATTGTAATGCAAAAAATGTCTTTGGAAACCGTATTAAAATTTAGGTAATTAATAGTGCTTTTTTAAAGAGCTTTTGATTCTATTTTTAATTTTTTAAATGTTTGGATACATTTAACAACAATGAATTTCACAATTGTAAAAACCCTTAATTTTTCATTATTACTGATATTTCATGCTAAATTTTTCTTCATTTTTTTAATGATAAAGTTGTGGATTGACAGGTACATTTTTACATCATAAGCAGACTTCTATTTAAAGTATAATTTTAATGTCCTTTTTCTCGTAAAGTTAGAATTTATTTTCACATGTAAGAAATATCGAAAAAAATCACTTTAATGTATTTGAATGTATAAAAAGAAAAAAAAAACGTTCCGATCACTTGAAAATTGCTTTCCTATTGGAACGCGCTGAATTTTTGGTTCAAAAAGAGAAATTTTTATTCATTAATCTTCTGTTACTAGACTAATCATAAAAAAATATTCTGCAATTCTCAAAACGCTTCATCTCTGCAAGATTCTACTTTATGTTCTTATATTTGAAATAAAAATATTTAATTTCAACAAGAAAGTTTTCTTATTAGTTGAATCCGCTTTCCATATTAAAATCCTATACAAAATGAAAGAAAAGTAGGGAGTTCGCAATGGACCGAGTGATTTAAAGCTTAGTAAGTTGTCTCAAAATTTGATGTTTTCTTGACGAAATCCTTGTGAGCAAGCTACATAAAATATTTCCTTGAACATTTTAATAACCATTTTATTCTGGTAAACCAGCTGGTTTCCAAAAGCGGCTGGTATTAATTAAAAAATTTACATATCAGTAAAGTATTTCCTATTTCCAACTCTTCTGGCAAATATTTGAATTCTCCTCCACTTCAAGCGAAAAAAGCGAATTCCACGAATCTAAATTGTCTATAGTGGCATCAAATGACACATCTGCACTAAAAAAAAGTTTCCTGTAATTCATTCTCTCTGCCTTTTTAGTAAGTGAATTCAAACCTTTTTCTTCTTTGAGGATCTAAGTGGGTTTCATTTAGGCCGATACTTTCGATTGGTTTCAGTTTCTTTTTTTATTCTTTCGTAATGAGGGGGAAAAATGATAAAAATCTGTGGGGAAAAAAGTGGCTTTCAGATTTTTCTAGATATTTTTTATTTCGCTTAACGTATTGATGATATAAGTGGAGATATTACCTTTAAATTTAAGGTTAAATCGTATTGACTTATACTTCAAATTAAATTTACTAACAGAAAAATTCAATTTTTTTTCAAAAAATGTTTTGCCACGAAAATAAAGTATTTATTAGAAATTGGTAAGTAGATATTGACCGATGGTAATCCTTGGTTAAAAGTTAGAAACGACTTGTTAAAAGTTGGAAAAGTATTTTTTATTAGATTAATTAAAAGAACTGGTGTATTCTTTAATTACAAGAACTGGTGTATTTGCCATATATTAAAAATGGCCGAACATTGAGAACTTGTCAAAGAATATATTTGAAAACCTATTTTTTTTCTTATTCATATTCCATAGGATAGTTGGTCCATTGTAATCCCCATTATATACCTGAGGACATAGTGATACTATTTATATCAAGACTTCTAAAGATAATTTAATCCTAATTGAGATTTTTAATCCTAATTGAAACACGTAGTGAACAATGTATTCTCTCATTACTAACAGTCTGCAACAGGACCATATCTGCAAACCAGCGCATAAATGTAAGCAGTTAAATCAATCAATTTCTCTTTGGCTAAATATGGATTAATTTCAAACTCCTTTTGATTAAACATCTTCTAAGCAACCGGACCGGGGACTACCTTCATAACTGCATTCTAATCAAATTTCAGTTTAATTCAGTGGATCTCTGTTTAATTTCCAACGATTTTTTATTTGTTTTTATCTTGAATGTAAGAAATGATTAATATAATGGGAACTACACTTTAGTAGAATATTTCACAGCAGAAATTTGACTTTGAATATTCCAATTTGTGGTTACAAAGTTGGCTGAAATAAGTTTCCGCGATTTAATTGGAATCATGTTTGAATACAACGCTACAGATCTCTATATACTGTGTCAAATAACTGTGACAGTACTTTAGTTTCTATCCCACAGGCACGATCATATTGAATCATGTTTTTAAATTTTACCATTTATATCGGACATTTTAACTAAATTTGGCTTTTGCGCCACTAAGCAACAATTAATCAGCTACAGAAAAAAATGATAGAAACAAATCAAGCTATTAGAAGTTTTGCGGTTAGTAAACTTGTAAGAAGCAATAAAATAGGAATATTCATTGCAAGCATCTTATATATACAAAAGGGTTTTAAAAACGCATGACCTCAATTGCGGAAGATTCACATAATTTGTCACTCAAATACAGGTATTTTGCAGATAAATTATTTATAAATCGTTATTTCTTCAATTGAATTTGTATTTATACAAATAAACATTATATCAGTCAAATAATACCATTTATATAAATATTGCTGACTCCACGGGCCCAAGTGTAACAGATCTATCTCCGCTAGATTTGCAGAGCTGTCAAATTTGCATCTGTAGTGAATTTAAATATAAAAAGAAAACTGAAAAAAAGAGAAAATTTTAAACAATATGCTTTATGCATCAATATAACCTTCAGATAATTTTAGGCATGTTTATATGATGTTAAAAAGTCATTTTAGTCTTAATGATATTTTCTCTAAAATTTAGCAATTAACATTTTTAAAGACAAACTATATCTTATTTATCGAATATGTAATAAACATTATCCCGTCATAATGGAAATACGAATTTCTCTACTTTAACCTGGCAACTCTAACAAAGCATTAAAGGAAACAGTACTATTGTTCTAAATAGTTATATGGACGCTTAGAAAGAATAATTGAATGAATCTCTTTATAAATTTGATTTGTTTGAAATTACAATACATGTGATACATAACTTTTTTTGTACCGCTTTTTTTGTGTGCTCACAAATTGTTAACTCGTTAATTCCTGAAAAAATAATGCATTTCTTGTTTGAGCCATTCGGGCGAAACAATTACAACGGTTGAACAAAATCGTAAACATTTTACAAGATTAGCTTCCCCTTCTATGGGTCAAAGTGTTAAGGAAATAGACTAACACTATAGCTCTATTCTTGTTACAAATTTTTCAGCTGATTGCCAAAGTCAAACATTGACATTAGCAGGCACAACATGACAAGACTGGATGTGGTAAATCAGACGATGTCGAAAAACCCACTTTTAAATATTCATTGCAAATGGATAAATTCTATTTAGATTTCTTCTTTTTAAATAACTGAAGTTATATGTACTTGTTACTCTTCACTGTATTTAAATCCTCATAAGTTTTTAACTTGTTATAAATTGAGAGAAAAAACTTTCTTCTTCGGTTATGCTGAACGGAATTTCATTCGCTTGCCCCTTAAAAAATTAAATTGGCTTAAAAATAGAATTTAAAAGATAGAATCAGAAATTTTAATACATAAATATTTGCTTTATTTATTTTAAATGAGAATCTTGATAAGTTTTGAATTGAAAAAATTATATAAGCATTTATTTATTGATTTTTGTAGTCTTTTGATAAAATCATTATGCAAAAAATACAATGCTTTCCAAAATAGCTTACATTTTTTTAGGTTAATTTGTAATTTTATATAGAGACAAAATGACAACACAACATTTTTCGACATTAATTAAAAGCTAAATGAAAAGCATAGTAGTTTCCGAAAAACGAACCTTCTTTTGACAGCATTTTAACACTAGGGATAAAGCTATTAATTTATTTATAGTGACAGTTTTGACGATGAATTTAATACTTTCTTCAATGAAATAAACTGCATTAGAATTATTTAAAATTCCTTGTCAATTCTTCTATTTCTGAAAAAAGCACTATAAACCTCAATTTCAAATTTTCCAATGATATTTAATTTTTATGATGGCGCTATTAATTATTTTATCAGTCCCTTAAAATTTATTTTTATCTTTTGATACGAAAAAAGACATCTTTAATCTTTTTTAACGTCAAAATTAAAAGAAATAATTTAATTTACTCCATCAACACTTCAAGCAGAACTGCTACTAAAAATGTTCGTGGGAAGTCTTAACAATTTTCCCTTTTTTTCCCTCATAATTCCTAATTGAAGAAAGGAAGGGAAAAAATGGAACTATAATCGACCGAAGTTATCCTTCGAAGAGCGACCCATCAAGCCTTTCGTGAAAGGAGTGAAAGTTTATTCCCTCTAATGGGAGAAAGAATAAATGACTGGAAAATAACCTTTTAAGAATGTGTGTGTCGCTCTGTGCCTTTTCTTAAAAATTTCGAGACGCATTTCCATTTCTTCAAATGAAGTGACCCAAAGAATACAAAATTCGTAGGGATGAGGAAGAGGCAGACTTTTAATGACACACAGATTTTTCAAAGGATTGTTCCTATTGGAAAAAGAGAATAGGAAAATTAAAAATTGATTTGTAGTTTCAGTTTCTCTTCAAGGATTTTTAAGTCAGTGCTTTTAGAAAGATCCCTTATAGAAATTCTATCTATTGCAACTATTATCACGACACAACTTCAGAAAATATCTTGAATTCGTCCTCTAAAATAGAAATGCACTGAAAGTTCCAAATATTTGGGGAAAAGGTTTTATTTCTTAAACCATTGCAGTTAGATATGTGTTTCCAATTGTAAATTAGGTAAGATATGCAATTTTAAGAGAATTAGACGTTAATAATAAAGTCTTACAAAAATGTAATTTTAATGCGGTCTCTATATTGAAAACGTTTTATGAGGAAACTGCTGTTCTTACTCGTTTATAAGCAACCAAAGTAATCGACCTTGTAATTGCAAAATTAATAAATATATTTATTAATTTTTTAATACATATGTATATTTTTTCAATAAATACATTTGTTGACCCTTTGCTCACTCGGGATAAGTTGGTGCACTTTGTGAATCATCCTTTTTTTTTCCAACTGTAATCTTGTTTAAATGTACACCATTTTATTTTTGAGACAAAACGATTAAATAGATAAATGATACACACGTAAATAACGTTTCTTTAATTTTTTTTAAAATTGTGCAAAATACTTAAAACTCACAAAGTAACTTAAATCTAAATTTTTTTTCCTTGATGGAATTCATGCACAATTTTATTCATTTCAAGTTTCTAATTAAAGACATTGATGAAATGTAGGTACATTGAAACTTGTATATTATTAAAGAAAACTAAACTGTGAAATAAAGGAACATAACTTTCATACTAACGTATTTATATAATAAATAAATACATGACAACAGATATATTAAATCAAAAGACAAAATATAGGAATTTATAAGATTAAAGTAACAAAAGAGAGAATCATAAAATATACGAATATTTGGTAAATCATGTAAGAAGCTAGTAAGCTTAATGGATCCCTTTTCTGACGCCTTTCTGACATCAATCTCGATATTTAAAATATTTCAATATGCCATTACAATGGCTCTTTAAAAAGTCAATTCTCTTAAAATAGGAGTAGTTTACTCTGGAGGGATGATTTCCAGGTGTCTCACGATAGTCGGCTCGCGTACTGAATGAAATAGCATCTGCAACCACATCGAACCGCTTCAAAATGAATGAGAACTGTTGGTGAAAGTAAGAGGGAATTGTTGATTAGAAGTTAGAGGGAGTAAAAGGATTCTCAATTTAACTGTTGTTTATTTGGCTTAGTAATATATATCCGCAGGTGGACTTCTGTGCACTAATGGTTAAAAAGATGGAATTATAATACCGTAATGCAATTATAAACTCTTATTAAGTTATAAGAATTTGATAAAATAATTCATTAATTAGGGAGCTTATAAAACTGATTCAAAATGAAAAGCTTTGATATCCAAGCGAAGTATCCCTCTTCTTATTATATATACCTGTTTTGATACCACTTGTGGCATCAAGACAAGCTTCTTGAAAAAAAAAATCTGATAGGTCAAAATGAGGTATGTCATGCACAGAACGCAAGAGACCGATAAATAAAAATCATGAGATGCCAAATCTGGTGGTGACATTCAGGTGAAAGTTCAAGAAGCATTTATAAGCTAATTCCTTTGTGAAAGAATTCTGTAATCATCTCCTGGATGTGTTGTGAGATCACAACCTGATTTAGCGCCATCTAATTAATTATACCGATTACCACCGCGAACAGATCTTCAATCGGAGAGCTACTCAAAATTTTGCATCAGACATTTATAGATTTTTGTTGTTGATGACTCTTTTATGCAAATAATGGATTTTCGTCATTCTAAAAGTGGTTATTTTGATGACTGAGGATTCCATCTCAATGAAAGTGGAGGTTTATTCGAATTATATTTCATAGGAAAAAAAGATTTGATTTCAAATGAAATGTGGTCCAATTCAAAATTCTAGACGCAGCGTGTGATCTGATTGTGGCTGCCTATAGAGTTCACAAACACCATGTAGATTGCAATTATATTGTATGATTGAAATAGTTTCAACTGTGTTTTTGCTAATGTTAAAAAAAATGAATGCGGTTGTGGAAAGGTTAAAAAGGTTTCTTCCCGTAATAAACACTCATTACCAATAAATTTTCTCTTTTTTCCTAAATGTCGCAATGTTTCTCATTCAAACAAATGCATTCTAATTAGATGACCTTTTATCTGCTGCAGTTTTGAGATAGAAAGAAAAAAAATGGATAATTTAGCTAATAAATCAGGCTTAAGTCATGACACCTAACCTTTAAATGCCCCAGTTTGAAACAACAGGAAATATATAATGAGACAGACAATGAAATGTTGAGCTTTATTAGACGAAGAGGATGACGTCTGAGCCCGTATCGTCTGTCCAAACTTTCATGCCACACCAAAAGAAGAACACTTGATCTTAATCCAAGTAGGATATTTAAAAAAATTTTCTAAGAAAACTTTCTAATATTTCATGATTAGTGAAAATTTAATAAATTATTCTCGTTTATAAAGCATATATTCAAAAAGTGAAGAACGAGTTCAAGGGTAAATTTACGGAATTGGATTCAACATTGCATATATATAGCAGTATTATGAAGCATTTTTGTTAGTAACTATATTAAAAAATCGAATTTTATTTAAAATATTTTATATTTAATATTCTTGATTTTTGAAAAATCTTCATTATAAAATCTTTTGTTTGTTGGTTTTACGCTCATTCTTTGGGAGATCACAATCATTTTTATGGTTGATTAATACACATTTGAATACTATCTTAAATCTTTTATTTAAATAATTATCTTTATAATTTTGGCAAATGCACTTGTGGAAAACTTTATGAATTGAAATACAATATATATTTATAACTCCAAATATGGTATAATAATTTTTCAATATGTTCTACATTTTCTGAATTACAGAGAGAGCAATCTGTTTATTTGAAACAATTTTAGTGGTTTCAAAACTTCATGTTTTGGTATTTTTCTTATTTGAATCCCAATATTTAAAAATTGGTTGGAAATAGTTTATTTTCCAATTCAAGAATAAGGCATTATATTTCATAAGCTCATTATAAAATCTTGAGAAAATCAATTGATAAAAATTTAAATTTTAAAGTTTTTGCATTATACATTTTACTA